>NW_015544250.1:1298116-1298233 GCF_001515605.1 Sinocyclocheilus anshuiensis | reverse complement strand
TTTATTCAGCTTTCAGATGATTTATAAATCTCAATTTCGAAAAATCAACACTTAAGACTGGTTTTGTGGTCCAAGGTCACACACACACACACACACACATATATATATATATATATA
>NW_015544250.1:1291319-1296319 GCF_001515605.1 Sinocyclocheilus anshuiensis | reverse complement strand
CAGTTGCCCTCCATTCAGCCATAACTGATTCACAATGCCGTTCTCTGGATCACGCACAGGTAAACGGCACATCATGATTAACAACAACAGTGACAACAGCATGTCCTGGCCCATCAAATAAACATTTACTCGGATACAGTGTCAGCACAGTGCGAGGCAGAGAAGCGGATGCAACATTTATGAGGTGCGCTCTCTGAATCTCGTGTTGGTTTAGCGCCAGACTCTTTAAAGCCTTGTGTTCTGTATAAGCAGCTGGCAAAGTTACTCAGTGTGAATCGCAGCTAATGCGATCCATCCAGTGCAGCTCATTACAGAGCGTGTGCGAGCATTTGGGTTTTTTAGTGCATGCCTTTGTCTGTGCATGTGTATCTAAATGTGGCCAGCGAGCATGTAATAGCGTTTTGCAGTCTTTTTTTCTGGAGACATCTAATAATTACTGTCCAAGTCCAAGTCCCATGTTTAATAAACTCTTGAGGTAATGCAGTAGCCTTGATTTATTTATAAAAGAACCTTCCAAATGGACCTTGTAAGCAACCGCTTAGCAATGTGGAGAGTGTAGGCATGTTTGCAAGCTTAAAATGTTTTGAAAAATTCAATAAAACCACAAAGGGATAAACATTCTGTAACTGATTTTTTTGTTTTTTTTATGTTTTGGTGAGTCTCTTATGCTCACCAAGTCTTCATTTATTTGATTAAAAAAAGAGATATATTGTGAAATCTTATTAGAATTTTAAAATAATGGTTTTCTATTTGAATCTATTTTAAAATGTAATATATTCCTGTGATGCAAAGTTGAATTTTCAGCATCATTCCTCCAGTCTTCAGTGTCACATGATCCTTCAGAAATCATTCTAATATGCTGATTTGCTGCTCAAGAAAAAATGTTAAGAATCCTGAAAAAAAAACTTCGACACTTTTTCAACACAGCTTTCAACACTGATAATAATTAGAACCCTTATTAATAATTAAGCACCAATAATAACTGATAATAATGAAACAATAAATCAGCATATTAGAATGATTTCTGAAGGATCATGTGACACTGTAATGATGCTGAAAATTCAGCTTTGCATCACAATGTAATAAATTAAATTTTTAAATAAAATCTATTCAAATAAAAACAGTTATTTTAAATTGTAATAATATTTCACAATATTGCCATTTTTACTGTATTTTTGATCAAATAAATGCAGCCTTTGTGAGCAGAAGAAACTTCTTTCAAAAAATATATATATAAAAAAAAATCTGAATTATTCCAAACTTTTGACCAGCAGAACATATGTATTTATTTCTTCTTGCATTTCTTTTTTGCTCACAAAAGGCGTTTTCTTTGAAGACTCTGACTTTATGAACAATGAAAAACATTTTTCAAAATATCTTCTTTTGTGTTCCAACGACATGAGGATTCATGAATGAGTCAGTAAATGACAGAATTATCATGTTTCAGTGTTCTACTCCTTTAAAGCCAACATAAAAATCAGTTTCCTGGTCTTTTTGTGAACAATTTGTCAGTGCACATTATTCCAAAGAATATGCATTTGTAATTCTTCCTATCACAATTCCTACCAGAACCTCTTCTGAAAAGACTTTTCTTTTCATCTTATGTAACCAAGCCATTTTATTTTTCATCTTGAATACCTTCTTTGACTCGATACTTTGGATTACAGAAGTAAAATGAGTTGCTAACACGTTTCATAAATTTAAGTTGGTCATTATTTTAAATTAGCATGCAGGCATAACAATGAATTATACAAATGTTCACCTTACCCGTCCAATCAGCACCGGTTCTGGTCCAATATATTCCTCTATCACAAAAAACTGGTTCCAGATCCAGCTTCTTCGGCTGCGGGATTGTGAAGGCATCTCATCTGGTCCAGTAAAGGTCCTGTGGAAATCACCACTGCTGTCTGATTCCTGGTTTCCCATCATTACAGTTTGCACTTCCTGTCCGCTGCTATTTAACCCAGATGGAGGCTTCAGAGGGATCACACTGGCATCCGATGGGCCATCCAGAGTGGATCTGTCAGGTTTAGTTTCCTCTACTGCAGGAGTTAGTTCAGTGGGAACGAAACGATCTTGAGATATTCTAGATATTTTGGAGTCCTGGCTAAGAGTTAATAATGTAATCTTTGTGATTTCAGGGATATCTTTGGATTTGGGATAATAATTATTCATATTATGTGGAGTAGAATCTGTGTTCACACTCGTGCCAGACAACGAAACCGGAGTCACTCTGATTTCAAATTCCGATTTTGCAGTTTCTTCAATCTGTGCATGATGCAGTCCTGATACAGACTCAATTGCGTCTTTGTTGCTTTTTAGTGAAATCATCAAATTATCCTCATTTTTCTTTGCCAAACTTGGTGTTCCTGCTGTGTTGGCAAATGGCATCTCACTTTGCCTTTCCTCCACGTCTAGACGCTCCACCTGAATTTCTTTCCTTGCGGTTTCCTCACTCTTCCATCTTTTTAGACGAGCACTGCTTCGCCCGAGCTCTAAGCACACGCACAGAAAGAGCAACGCAGCCCAGATATGGCCACTCATCATGCCTCACTTCGTTATTAGTCACAATGTTTGCCACCGCGGGAAGAACAATAAGATCGACCTTCACTCACGCTTTGTCTCGCAGTGTGGTATGCTGATCCATTCATCTCCTCTTCTTAATTCCTTATTCTTCGTGAGTCTCAGTGGTCATTTAGCATCTTATCCGCTTTTTTTGGGATTATATTTCTCTGTTTAGGTCCGTTTAAACACAGATGGTGATTCCCATGGTTTTGGTTTGATCAGGGAAACCTGTTCAAAGAGATAAGGGGATGAGAATCAGTGCTGATCATGAGTAAACGTAATTGGGATTTGTGGTTGGGATTACTGAAAAAATAACACAGTTTCAATAACTTTTTCAATCAAAAAGTGATTGAAAAAACTTTCATTATTGTTTTTTTCTCTTTTGTGTGAAATCCTCTTTTTTAATGTATAAAATACCTTTCACAATACATTTCAAATCAATTTAAAGTAGATTTTCGGAAAAATCATGATGGTTATAATATTTTATCATATTCATGTCATGTCAAATTAAGCAGATTAAGAGCTAGGCGATAGTATTGTTTACATTTTGCAACGATACAAGCAATCAAGCAGTTGTTATATAGTAGGTTATATATCACCTTACATGAGTATACATATGCGAATAAAGTTGGACATACATATATATGAGACTTTATATAAAAAACTGGGTGATGATACAGTCGACATTTTGCAACCTTACAAGCAATCATGCAGTTGACATTTTCTATATAGTATATTTCACTCTATGTATGTATGCTGTATGTATGCAAACGAAGTTGGACATATATTCAACTTTATATAAAGAGCTGGGCGATAATATATTTACTTTTTGTGAAGAGACAGAAATAAGGCAGCTGAGATTTTCCACGTAGTGTATATTGCTTTACATACATACATGTACAGTTCTGTATGTATGCAAACAATAGCTGTGCAAAAATACATTTTACATTAGCTAATATTTCTGCAATGATATAAAGAATCACGACAACACACAACAGATACATATTGCTTTATATCTGAAATGGACAAAAGCAGGCAGCTTGTCGAGTCTAAACATGTTCAAAATAAATTACAATCTTGCACCTTTCCTGCAACATCTTTTAACAGCTTTAGAAGCAAAAAACAATATTGCAATATTCCTTAAACTGCTCTTGGCCATCTCACAAACTTTATGTTCATGAAATGTAATTACTGGCTTGCATTTTAGGTGGCTAAGCACTTTGAAACAGTCAGTCACTTGGGTCTTGAAAATGTGTTGATTTGTGTGATTGAGCATTTTACAGTGCTGTTTCTAACTGTACGGACGAGGTTATTGCTGTCCATATTAAGGCTACAGTTCAACCATTTTACATTCTGGCACCAAACCATATCCTCATTCACTTATACAGCACATTTTTAGAGGCACATCTAAACTGAAAACAGCCTGACCATTTCAACAAGCAATACTATCTTTAAACAAGACTATTTGTGAAAAACTGTCCTTTTAAAAAGTTTTTTTTTTTTTTTTTTTAAGTATTTTATAATAATTTTACTACAACTTAAGTGTTTTACAAAATTCTAGCTTTACTTCCTTTGTGGAAAAAGACGTACACTTTAGCATACTTTTAACTTCATATTAGGGATGTTCATTTTACCGTTAACCGACCATAAGAATTTTGACCGATTAATACAATCAGTTAAACGGTTTAAAAAGTCATTTATTAATTTATTTTTCAGTAATTTATCCAAATATTTAAAAAGGTTTGCTGCATGGTTAAAATACGCTACGCGTATATAAAAAAAATGTGTATAAGTCAAATGAATAATTTTATTATTTCATTCAGAAATAGGCCTAATGCCGACGTGAAATGTTTACAAACATTATAATAAACACTGTACACATAGCTAGGCTATTTTAGTTCCCCTCACTCCACAACAAATCCTTTAAATTAACAGTATTTAGAAAAGAACAAGAATTAAAAATATAAGAATAGCAATATAAACGACAAGCCAAAACAAATTCATTTAGGCTACAACGAAACTGAAACCAACGTTGGGTCTCTCATTTGACACAAAATCAAACGTTTCCGTATTCACGATGTGTTTGAATGCCAAATTATTATTTATTATGCAGCCTACTCCACTCGCGAAACATTATAATAAACACTGTAAACATAGCTAGGCTATTTTAGTTCCCCTCACTCCACAACAAATCCTTTAAATTAACAGTATTTAGAAAAGAACAAGAATTAAAAATATAAGAATAGCAATATAAACGACAAGCCAAAACAAATTCATTTAGGCTACAACGAAACTGAAACCAACGTTGGGTCTCTCATTTGACACAAAATCAAACGTTTCCGTATTCACGATGTGTTTGAATGCCAAATTATTATTTATTATGCAGCCTACTCCACTCGCGTTCCAATATCCACATAAAATGTCTCAGGTTACTT
>NW_015544250.1:1290907-1291276 GCF_001515605.1 Sinocyclocheilus anshuiensis | reverse complement strand
CGGGTCACGACGAGGCGTTCCCCATAGCGACCCCTAGAGGACGCAGTTCGAAGTTCCCATGAAAGGGAACTAAATGTTTTGCATAACATCAAGCGGTATGGTGATAACAATTAACGGCACATATTTTACTACATATTTAAACTGAGCAGTGTGTGGTTTTTTTTTCCATATGTTTGACTAACTGTATTTTATTATGATAATGAACAGGCTGCATTGTCAATGTAGCAAAGCTTAACTGTGTGCGCGCTTGCGGCGCAGGCGCAATCACTTGATTTTGTTTCCTTCTAACAGTGGAAGCAATTACTCCTTTTAGTCATAAAGATAATAGAAATTGTAAAAGGTTTGCCTTTATTTGTGTATATTCCCAAT
>NW_015544250.1:1286185-1290771 GCF_001515605.1 Sinocyclocheilus anshuiensis | reverse complement strand
AGCACAAAAATGAACCGAAACTCTGCATACTAGGCTACTTGTTGCACAGTTTTTCTTTCATTTTCTTAATATATTAAGTAAAAATATATATCTCATATAGGTCTATTTATTCGTTATATATATATATATATATATATAGGCTATATATATATAGTCTAGCTTTATTATGTTTTTTTTTCCGCTCACAGAAGCACTGCAGGTGCGTGATGATGTGATATGATGACCATGTGAATCGGGGAAATCCCGGGAAACAAATGTTAGTATTTTTAACGGGTCACAGACATTTATCCTTTCTAATTTAATTCAAGTCTAATTTAAAATAATCTTGTCGGTTAACGGTTAATAATCGGTTAACGAGCGTCGGTTGTCGGTTAGGAAAAATAACCGAAATGAACATCCCTACTTCATATGGAAATAATATACTTAAGCGCAAACTGAATGTAATGTCTTTAGCCACTTAATTGCATATTAATTGCAATTAAATAAAAATGTATTATAGTTTAAATTTATATTAAATGCAATTAGCTGAACTTTACTATAGCAGCAATTAGCTGAATGCAATTAACTTTCATTGTAAAAGTACATCTGTATTTTTATTAATTTATTAATTGAATTCTTTTATGGTTTTAGCATCTTTTGTAAAATATATTTTATGTCATGTCTGTTGGAGCTTGTATGCCATGTATTAAAATATATTTGTAAATACATATTTGTAATGATTAAAATATTATAATTTAAAATATATTAACTTCAAATATATCAAATAACACACTACAGTTAAAATTAAAATCAAGTACTTTACATGTGCTTTAGTAGTATGTTCGTCTACACATCATAACATGTTTTTATATAAAGCGTGACAAGATTATTATTTTAAAAAAATATTATTTAAAATGTGCACTTTTTAAAAGTGTATTGAAGTGTGTTAAGAAACAGTTATGAAAGTGTACTTAAGTACAGTTTTTTTTTTTAAATAAATACTTTTAAGATTTGAAATACACTACAAATGCACATTTAATGCAATTAATCACCCTTCTTTTTCTCACAGGTACACATCTGAATTATTTGACCATATTCTGGCTTTACTGCATCGAAAAAAAATATTCCATGTTTACCGTATCTAAAGTATCTTACCTGTACTGGTCAACTGGTAAGCATTGCTGGTAAAAATGCTGGTAAACATATTTTTGCTTTCTCTAAAATCTTGTTGTGGTCTAAACAGTCAGACAGTTTTCCCTAAACAGATTAAGAGCAGGAGAGAAACAGTCTTGTCCTGAACCAGCCAACCCTGCAGCTCTCCTCACACATTTAGACAGCCTACTTGGATTCCCTGCGAGACAGAAGATAACAGCACACTTTTAGCAAATGTATGGCCATGGCACTAGAGCTAAATTTAAGAGCTGTTATTTTTCCTTGATTATCTAATGAGTCTGAACTCATTACACACACACACACACATGAAAAGACTTGGCTAAATCCATCTTCAAATGCCTTGCTAAGAGTACTTAGCGTTTCTCGAAAAAAAACGATACAGTAATGTTGAACCCGGTGCATCTCTCAAGAGACCGCAGCGGTGTAAGTAATCTCTGATCAGTGATTTAGACGGAAACCTCAAATGTCAGCTTTCACAATCCTGACTGGCTCTGAGCTCAGGCTAGTTGGAGAGCTGAGACTCAGGCTACATCCAAACTTTCAATTATCAAAGTTGTGTGACTCTTGAACCTCAATGTTTGCACAGAAGTGACATTTTGTAATTGTATTTCTTTACAACTGGGAGCTACCCAAGATGAAAGCCAAGAAGAAAACTTACTTCGAAAAACTAGTTTTTAACATTTTCTCAAGAAAATGTAAGTGGTGCAGAATTGTATTGCTTTGTTGTGCTCAAGCTGTTTACACTATCATGATTCCTTTGAATTCTGTATAGTTCTAGTTTGTTGAGATTATTTAGTGTTACATTTGTATTCTCAGTGTATTTTATTTATTTTTGTTCACTAGCTTTTATGTTTAAATTTTGCATAAAGTATATATGGTCACACTTTATTTTAAGGTCCAGTTCTCACTATTAACTATGACTTTTTGCCCGGGGAGCAGTTGGGGGTTCGGCGCCTTACTCAAGGGTCTCACCTCAGTCATGGTATTGAGGGTGGAAGAGAGCGCTGGTCATTCACTCCCCCTACCTACAATCTCTGCCGGTACCGGGACTCAAACTTGTGACCTTTGGGTTACAAGTCCGACTCTCTAACCATTAGGTCATTAGTGCTTTATAGGTACTAAAAAACAGCCAATATGCTAGTAACATGCATGCTAATAAGCAACTAGTTAATAATGAGAATTGGTCCCTAATCTAAAGTGTTACCCTTATTATCAATGTTGAAATCAGTTGTTCTGTTTAATCATTTTGTGGAAACCGTGATCAATTTTTTTCTGGATTCTTTTATAAACAGAAAGGTCAAATGAACAGCATTTATTTGAAAAGGAAATATTTTGTAACTATATCTTTATTGTATCTTTTGGTCAATTTAATGCATCTTTGCTGAATAAAAAGCAAGTATTAATGCCTTTCATTAAAAAAAAAATAATAATCAATTGCAGTTTATCACAGATTCCACAAAAAATATTAAGGATCACAACTGTTTTCAACACTGATAACATTTCTTGAGCATCAAATCATCATATTACAATAAAGCATATAAAACATCATATTGCAATGATTTCTGAAGAATCACGTGACACTGAAGACTGGAGTAATGATGCTGAAAATTCAGCTTTGCATCAGAAATAAATAAAATAATTTTTAAATATATCAAAATAGAAAAGGGTTCTATTAAATTGTAATAATATTTCACAATATAACTGTTTACTGTATTTTTTTTTAATAAATGCAGCCTTGGTGAGTAAAAGAGTTTTATTTCAAAAACATTTAAAAAATCTAAATTATTCAAAACTTAGGGGTCTATTCAATTGACTAAGTATGAGTTACAATAATAGTGATTCTTGTATTTTTAAACAAGTGTAACTTCAGACAGACATGCCTGGAGCTCAACTCAAAACTTTGTTACAGACCCTCTTCTCAGGAAGAATATTAAGACACAACCTAGTGCAAGACAAGCACATTAGACCTTGACTAAGATTGGTTTTCGATCGCAGTGAATTGCCATTTAGTTGAAACTCTGCAATGTCCGAGATGAGAAAACCTTTTGCATCAAGCCGCCGCATCACTATAGTCTACGGCACCCCTGCAAAGTACAATAACTTTAATTTATTCTGAATCGCGCCCATCCCCAGACTGAATAAAACATATGCAATATGTACAGTACAAATCCCTGTGACAGTCTTGCTTGCCCTGGGTCTGTGTTCACATCGTAAGAGCTTGTACCATCGGCCATGAAATGCATCATTAATAGAAAGCAATAAAGTCGCTGTACGGACCGCCGCCTCCTCGGCTGTGGATCAATATTGTTTCCACACATCAGTGGCGGTGACAGCAACTGTATCGCAGGAGAAAGTAATAGAAACAGGTGGAAGTGAGTGGGCTGAACATGGCTGTAATGGAACGTCAAGGCCAAACTTACGCAACTGAATCCAGTTAATCAGCAGCCTTTGATGGATGTGACCGTAAACAAGAGAATAAAGATCAGAACAAACTGACCTATGTGATTTTATTTTCCCTGTCACTGTGTGTCCAGTTTAATGCTGAGAAATAAGGGACATTTTAGCTTCATTACATCTGAAGCATTTTATCATATTCCAGCTCTACTAAATGAAGCATTTTACACCAATTCAGCTCTAATACATGAAGTACTTTACCATATTTCAGCTTTAATATATGTCAAGATTTTTCCATTCATGTTCCATATTACATCTCAAGCATTTTACCATGTCAGCTTTTTATCCTTTCAGTATTTTACCATATTCCAAGGGTTTTACCAAATTTCAGCTTTACCGCATCTAAAACATTTTACCAAATTTCAGCTTTACCGCATCTCAAGTATTTTACCAAATTTCAGCTTTACCGCATCTCAAGTATTTTGCCAATTTTCAGCTTTACCGCATCTCAAGTATTTTACTACATTTGGCTTTATTACATCTGATGTATTTTACCATATTCCAGCTTTGCCACATCATATTCAAGCTTTACAACATATAACGTATTTTACCATATTCCACCTTTACTACATCTGAATATTTTACCATATTCAAGTTACCACATACTAAGTATTTTACCATATAAGCTTTACCACATCTCAAGTATTATACTGTATTTCGGCTTTACTACAATTCAAGTAGTTTCCCATATTCCAGTTTTACCACATGGAGTATTTTACTTTATTCCAGATCTACCACATCTTAAAGGGGTGGTTCACTGGTTTTTTTCTAGGATTGATTGTGTTTATGGGGTGCAGTCTAACATGTGTTAATGCTTCATAATTTAACCTTTATTCCACACCGCTCTGTTTCTTTGTGTCCATATTTAACGCTTCTCATAGCTATGTGAAAATAAGTGTATAATTGGAACAGTTCATTGTTATAGCTGAGCTGAATGAGAGAGAGAGAGAGAGAGAGAGAGAGAGAGAGAGCGAGAGAGA
>NW_015544250.1:1274178-1286143 GCF_001515605.1 Sinocyclocheilus anshuiensis | reverse complement strand
CCCTTTGCTGCCTTTTCCCGAGGGTGGGGTTTATCTGGGTTTGTTATGTCATGAACCCAGGAAGTAACTTGTTGTAGCCGTTTTTGTAGGCATTAAACTGCCAGAATTTTCAAAAGATGATATCTCTGTTTGCATTGAACTTTCAGCTTCGTAACTTTGCAGATATAGTTCAAATTTAAGTTCAAATAGCAACATTACACACTAACTAACGTTAAAAAAGTGAAATCGCAATGAACCACCCCTTTAAGTATTTTACTATATTTTGGATTTACTATATCTTAGATATTTTAAGCTATAAACGGTATAATTAATTCCTGTGTTCTGCACCCATACATTTAACGATCTGAAGTTCGTTAGCATTAGAGTCAGGTCTCAGCCATTGATCTTTTGAGCCCCAAGGCATGATGGAGCCTGTCACCAACATAACGAGACTTAAGAACTATAATTACCAGGCATTTCTCTTCCTCAATTCTCCATCCTATCTCCCTGAAATCGCAATGAACCACCCCTTTAAGTATTTTACTATATTTTGGATTTACTATATCTTAGATATTTTACTATGTTCCAGCTTTACTACATCTCAAATATTTCACCATATTCCAGATTTACCACATCTTAAGTACTTTACTATATTCAGCTTTACAACATCAAGTATTTTACCATTTCCACTTCACTACATCAATCAATTACTTCTTCAAGCATTTTACACTATTTCAGCTTTTCTATATTTTAAGTATTTTACCATATTCCAGCTTTACCACATATTAAGGATTTTACTATAATCAAGCTTTACCACATCTCAAGTATTTTACCATTTTCTGTCTTTATTACATCACAAGTGCTTTACGACATTTTAATACATCTAAAATATTTACAATAACAACTGAAGTATTTTACCATATTTCCCCTTTTCTAAGTCTTCTGTATTTTTAGCATATTCTGGCTTTACTACAAGTATTTTACTGTATTCAAGCTTAACTACATCAAATTTGACCATATTTGATCTTTACTGCATCTTAAATATGTACCAAAATCCAAGCTTTACTACAACAAAAGCATGTATCACTAACCAGTTTTACTGTATCTACAGTATTTTTTACTTGTGTAATTGAGAGGAATTAATCAACAGCCTTTGATGGAAGTGACAGAGAGCAAACAAATAAAGCTTGTGACAAACTATGTTTTACTTGTCATCGTGTTTCCAGTTTATGCTTGCTGAGCAACAGGGAATTGTGTCAGTCTCTCTGAGCTGATAATACTGTTTCTGACCGTCAAAGGTTGCTTTGTATTCATGCATGCTATAAGACCAGCGAATTCTTTATATGAGGTAGCATTTTATGATTAACATGAGAGCTGATTTTGAATCACATTTCCCACCGTTCACTCCGAGAGGCCCCAAACACCACATAATCCACATTAACCTCCCAGGCCAAGCGTCTTGAGGAGTGCGAACTATCAAAAACATCTCCTTGAGCTGATAAATTGAAGCTATAAACGGTATAATTAATTCCTGTGTTCTGCACCCATACATTTAACGATCTGAAGTTCGTTAGCATTAGAGTCAGGTCCCAGTCATTGATCTTTTGAGCCCCAAGGCATGATGGAGCCTGTCACCAACATAACGAGACTTAAGAACTATAATTACCAGGCATTTCTCTTCCTCAATTCTCCATCCTATCTCCCTCATCCATCCATCTTATCGTTCTCCCGCAATAACACTCTTAAAAGATAATTTTAATCAAATCAATTAATACAAACTAGAAAATTTTCAGAATACTGACATTCAAAAGTTTGGGTCAGTAAGATTATTTTTAAATCAAATAATCCTTATATTCAGCAAGAATGGATTAAACTGATCAAAAGTGACAGTAAAGACATTTACAGTATAATGTTACAAAATATTTCTATTTCAAATAAATGCTGTTCTTTTTAGCTTGCTCTATCTAAGAATCCTGAAAAAAAGTGCATCACAGTTTCCACAGAAATATGAAGCAGCACAACTATTTTCAACACTGATAATAATTAAAAAAAAAATTCTTGAGCAGCAAATCTGCATATTAGAATGATTTCTGAAGGATCAAATTAAAAGAACCAAAGACTTAAACTACTTCAGTCTGTGTGCATTGAATTTATTTAATACACAAGTTTCACAATTTGAGTTGAATTACTGAAATAAATGAACTTTTCCATGACATTCTAATTTATTGAGATGCACCTGTACTTCACAATATTACCGTTTTACTGTATTTTCTAACAAGTAAAGGCAGCTTTGGTGACCATAAGAAACATCTTTAGAAAACATTATAAAAATCTTATCAACACACCAAAGTTTTGAACAGTAGAGTTTTAATCAATATGCTAGCATTGCATTCCGAACATACTGTTTCATCTAAACCGAGAAAGTGAGAGATTTGCTTTTACATTGGTTAACAAATTTTATGTGCAGTAAATAATTTGCATTAAGTTTTATTAACACACTTAATAATTTAGTATTACCTCTACAGATCAATTCTGTATTACCAATATGCTGACTGTCAGTAGAGTTACCAGCTCGGCTGATCAAAAACAAACTTAGCATTATTATGCCGAGCAGATATTACAGGATATACACAGCTTCCCTGGTGTGCAAGACCTTGTCTTGTGAAGTGAAAAGCTGCATGTTTCTAAATAAAAAACAAATCCATCATTAAGACATTTTAACTTTAAACTAGAGATGTCGGTTTAACATGTTAACTTAATTAGTTATGAAAAAATAACGCGATTAAAATATTTTTTAACGCAGTTAACGCACTGGCCCCACCCCCAGACCTGTACGTCATCTTACATTTCATACAGTGGACTGTTGACAAATATGATGCAGGGCAACAACTCCATAAATGCAGTTATGCACTAAAATTCAAGATGTTAGTGCAAAAAATGCCTCTGTATGAGTTTAAGTCTCATATTTATATCATAGGATAAGCCATAGACTATTACACGAGCAGCAAGAGCAATATCACACGAGTGCTGTTTTTGTCACGAAGAACAAGTGCACATGTGATTTTATACAACAGTTCAGAAAATAAGAAGTTAATATTGTGCTATATTTTAAACACAATTTTGTGAGTTTTTGTTTAATTTTGCCAACGAAAATATTACCTAAAAGCCACAGCAGAATTGTTGAGCGTCTCTGAGCAACACAGCAGTGTTTAGTTTCTGAATGAATCTGTGTTTTGAACGAATCGTGTGAACCAATGATTCAGTAGTCCATAGAGAGAGCCGTTTACTGAATTCCTGAGTGAATCAGTCGTTTGAACGAATCAACTCAAAGACATTTACCGCCACCTGCTGGTAGTTTTTGTTTCTTCTTTAGAATATCATTTAATTTATTAAAAAAAGGTATAATTAAAGGGATTAAAGGGATAGTTCAACAAAAATAAAAAAATAAATGCTATCATCATTTAGCTACTCACCCTCATGTTGTTTCAAACCTGAATGACTTACTTTCTTTTGCGCAACATAAAAGAAGGTATTTTGAATACTGTTTATAACTAAGCTGTTTTGGCCACTAGTGACTTTCATTGCATGAACAAAAATACTTAGATGTTTCTCAAATTATCTTCTTTTATGTTCCATACTTTATGTTAGGCCATTGTAGCCTAAACATTTAACACAATAATAGATTTAAATTATCTTTTGGGGGTATTTTCACAGCCAAATTTAGTTTGCGATTAATTAGATTAATTAATCGCAGCACCCTGTAATTAATTAGATCAAAACATTTTAATCGACTGACAGCCCTACTTAAACCATTGATTCTGAACAAAATCCATACTCCATAATTACACTTCCTCCAGTTAAAAAAGTCCATCCCCTGTTGTCTTCTCACATCAAAATCCACCTACATTTTTGTAAGAACTGTTTTGGTTTGAAAACGGTGCTTTATATTTCTCTCCTGATTTAAAGGAGACTGTTTTTCACTGGAGAAAGCAATGTTATGGATAGAGGACTTATATTTTAGTAGAAGCAACCGTTTGATGTTAAAACGTCATAATTCATGGATTTATTTCTTACAAACACACAGCTTTTCACTTCACAAGACATTAATTGATGGAGTGAAGTGGTGTGGATTATTTGTGGATTATTATGATGTTTTGATCAGCTTTTAGATTCTCATTCTGACGGCACCCATTCACTGTAGAGGATCCATTGATGAACATGTACAACTAACTGCAAAACACAATTTTAATTCACTATACTGACACAAGCCATCTGATATTACAGATTTCACATAATGTAATATGATAACATGATGCTCCTAGTGCCATTTACAAATATATACATGATAAATATATGAAAAGGTGTGCATTGCTTAAGCCATGTTTGCATCAAATATTAATTTTTGGTGTAAACAGGCCCTCTACTTTCTAAAATAAACCCTTCACACACTGGTGTAGATGTCACATATTTAAACGTATTTGTATTAATACTGAAACAAAATGAAAGCACACCCTTGAAACTCTGAAATATACACACACAGCACTTTTACAAATCCTTTTAGTACACTTTTCCAGGTCTCTACACCAAAACACAATTATAACTTGCTCAATAGCTCACTAAGCCTCATTCATTAAAATGGAAATGAGGAATGGGCCAGCCCTCTGAGTGTGTACAGCTGCCTTTTATTGATCCAAACTGGAGTGTTTACCAAAGAGATGAAAAAAGACAACACATTTTCATTTATTCTATAATTCACCACTGCTCTGTGTCATAGGGCAGCACAGTAAGTGTTCTGAGCTTCAGATCATAAAACTTTGACTTACTCTACGGCTCAATCCGTTTTCTATTATTTTCCCCTTTCTTGACCCATTTTCACAGCCCCTCTCTCAAAGGTAAAAAAGGGGGGATAATGTCATCTCTGCTAGAGCTGCTTTTAGGATCACATTAACACTTGCTCATCAATATTAACAGCAAACTTTCCTCTCCAAATGTTTCCTTCCTTCTCATCTCATCGCATGCCCCTTCTGATACACTTCAGTTTCGCTGAGACCAAACCCCTTTCCCCAACCCATTAAACTCACTTTGGCTCTGGCTATATTTGGAAGAGCACCATGCTACTCGTACTATTCCTGCAGTATATAATTTTGCAGCATGCAAACAGCCTAAATGTACTGCATTCCTGGATGACCTACAACATTTGCTAAAATGTGCATTATACAACCAGAATGCACTTGCAGAATAATGTATCATACAATGCAATGCATTAACCATTTCAAGAACTACAACGAACAGCTCGTTTGGACTACAGCGTTGTTTTGCGGGTTTTGTGACATCACAAAGTGGCCCATTAGAATATCATTAAAATAATTTCCGCCTAGGAAATTCGAATGGTTGGGGGGTGGGGAGGGGCGAGGTCGTGGTTAGAACGCTTGGTTGAGTGAGTGCATCAGACGAGACGACGAAGAAGAAGTGCTGCTGCAGAGTTAGTGCATCAGAGAAAACGAAGAACAAGAGCTGCTGTAGCGTCAAGTTTTCGCCATGTCCATCAATATCTGTGCGTGCAAAGGTTCGGTGCGATCCTCTTGTTCAATATTCTCGGGGTCTGAATCCGGCTCAAATTGATATGGCAATATTCCATCCTTAACGGAACTTGCTGCTTTGGCAAGGCGCGTGGCAGTACTGAAACACCAAATGTAAAATATGTGAAAAATAATGTGTTTTTCGAACAACCTAGTATGAGAGCCTGTTTTAGTACACCCCCAAAACAAAATCAAGACTTTGTAAAAGAGCATAATACCCCTTTAAAGGAATAGGTCACCCAAAAAAGAAAATTTGCTGAAAATTTACTCACCCTCAGGCCATCCAAGATTAAAGTTTGTATCTTCATCACAACAGATTTGCATAAATTAAGCATTCCATCACTTGCTTACCAATGGATCCTCTGCAGTGAATGGGCGCCATCCAAACAGCTGATAAAAACATCACAATAATCCACACCACTCCATTTCATTAGTTAACATCTTATGAAGTGAAAAGCCGCATGTTTGTAAGAAACAGATCTATCATTAAGTCAAGTCAAGTCACCTTTATTTATATAGCGCTTTTAACAATACAGATTGTGTCAAAGCAACTGAACAGCATTAAGGCATCTATATCATTTAAAACATTGCTTATGGCCAAAATACTAGTCCCTAATCCATAATAACGCTTCCTCCATTGGAAAAAGTCCATCCCCTGTTGTCCTCTCACATCAAAATCCACCAACATATTTGTTTAGAAATATTTTGGACTGTTTCCGCTTATAAATGGTGCTTGACTTATGCATTTTTATCTCCTGATTCAGAGCAGAGATTTTTTTCACTTGAGAAAGCAATATTATGAATAGAGAGCTATTTTAGTCAGAAGCAATAGCCTGAAGTTAAAAATGTATTAATGACATTAATATTTGTTTCTTACAAACATGCAGCTTTTCGCTTCACAACAATAACTGAGTGACTGGTGTCATGTGAATAACTTGTGGATTATTGTGATGTTTTTATCAGATGTTTGGAGTCTCATTCTGACGGCACCCATTCACTGCAGAGGATCCATTTCTCCAAATCTGTTCTGATGAAGAAACAAACTCATCTACATCTTGGATAAGCCTGAGGGTGAGTAGGTGTTCAACTAATTTAATTTTGTTTTTGATAGATCTGAAGACATTTTTGCAAATTAAAAAAAAAAGTGTATATATATTAGTGCTGTCAATTGATTAAAAAAAATAACTAATTAATCGCACATTTTTCTGAAATTAATCGCGATTAATCCCACCTAACATTAAAGTTTTTAAAAATACTTTTACATTGCAATAATTTCACATTCAATCTTCAAATTAATGTAGAAACAACATAAAGACTTGTTTTTTTATATATATTTTTTTAAATATTTGTATAATGGCAACTTTTTTATGACTGAAGGCCAGTATCACTCTGATGTCTCTATGAAATAGTTTTTTCCCCTAATATTTAACCATTGATTAGCCATTCAACATTACAAAGCTATCAATTTTAACATTTATTAGACTACTTAAAATAACTTCTAATTTAAGTGAACTTAAAACAATCTTCACATAAACCCATTCTAATAAATGTCATATTTACCTGTGCCCTTCAGCAAGTAGGACATATACAGAAATTGAATGAATTTATCAAACACTCAATTCTAAATTAAATATAGATGAATCCTTAAAGCTACAAACGTTAATGATTTCCTCTTTTTTTCTTTTGATCTTTGATTAACAGACATCACAACAGCTGGTTATGAGGTATTTTTTCTGCTGTCCCTTTAAGAGCTGCTGATGCTGAACATGACGCGGATCTGACACACATCTACCTATTCTGACCCTAAAGTCTCTAATGAGTTTAATCTAGTGTGTTAGGTGAGGGAGACAGTGCTGGGCTGCTCCAGGACAGTTTGGAAAACCACCGCATTTAAGATGTTCTTAAATGTGACTCGTATAACAAATACATACACACAGTTTTAAAGGGTCATGCAACTCCCCGTTTCAGCACTGGTTAGTTCTCATCACAGTTTTTAAAAAAGCTAAAAAAAAAGTGGGCGTGGTGCGCTGTGAGCGGAGGGGGAAGAGGGGAGACAGACAACACACACAGCTTCTGGTACAGACCGTTTCATTTCGCTCGTATAGAGTTAAAAACACAAATAAATGCACAGCCATTGCACTCTGCATCGAAAACATATATGAACGCGCTGTTGCACCTCTGAGAACTTTTAAGGCTTATTCTGTTGCGTTTATATAAGCCTTTTGACGGGTTGTGTCACGGAGTTGTAAAAGCGGTTATGCTCACCAAGTGAATGAATCGCGTTTGTGCCGAACTCCTATTACAAATCAAAAACAATCACTCTTCTTCTATCCATGAACGTTTCTCTCAGTTAAGGCGGATATACAGTTCTGTTTTTTATTTGTTATTCCGAATGTGCCAAATTTGCCGTTCAGCTTTATGAATGAATATGCCTGTTGTATTTCCGGCTAAACGAGCAGAAATTCAGAAATGGCCTACTCCCTCGAGTTCTTTGTGAATGATTTTCGGATAAACTCAATCGTGACATGTGCCAGAGCTCACGACGTTCCGACCTTCAGAATCGCACCGTGTAGGCCAGCCTTTAATGTGCGCGATGTCATCTCACAGTCTGAAGGGTCTGTCATAGCAAATCCACACATGCTGTTGTGAATAATTAAGCGAAGCTGTCTTCTCATAGGATAAGAACACGCAGTCTCATGAATAATTTAATAGACACCAACGCATCATCGATGTACTATAGTCCATTGCCACGTCACAAATTGTGACGTCAACACGATGTAGATTTTAAACCCGGAAGATGAAAATAGCCCAAAAAAAAACTTAAAATTAACCAGTTTTCTCCAACAGTTAAAATTATCAGATGCTAACATTGTCTTCTATGATGTGCAACACACACACCTCTTCTAAAATCTCAGAAAAAGTAGTCTGGGGTTTCATGACCCTTTAAGGCAGCTTTAATTGCCTTTTTGGTAGCTTCATGTCATGACTGAACTGACGACATAACTGCGACATTGCATGCTCGTAGTGTCTTTCGCGATTTGATATGAAATGATACTACAGTGCGCGCCGGCGCCTTTGTGCATGCAATTGAAGAGCACGCGCTACGAGCACAGTACCGTTATCCACGCTCGTGTGACTCGCGCCTGGCGCTGAAGTAAAGTTGGAGCGCACGTCTGAAACGTCTCCGGTTTAATGTGGTCATAAAGACTTTCTGCATTTAAATAAACGATGGTTCTAGTCACGAAAAAAGAGACAGAAACAGCAGTTGTGAGTGGGGTGGCCAACCGTAGCCCCGCCCCTGCGTTACCGGTGTTAAATATTTTTAAGGCGTTAAACTGAAAAAATTAATCGCCTGCGTTAACGCGTTAATTTTGACAGCACTAATATATATATATATAGCCTATGCAAAAACTAGGACCCATAGACCAGAATATATCACAGAGACCTGAGGGTGGGCTCTTTTGACTTCAACCAGCAAGCAATCACCTAGCAACCAGCAAGCAATCACCTAGCAACCATCCAGAACACCCAGCGACTGCATAGCAACAAGTAAAATAATAATAATAATAATAATAATAATAAATAAATAAAAAAAACACTCAAAACACCACAGCAGAGAACTGCTTTAATATGTGAAAGTTTTAATGTTTCACATACCACCGAACCTAGCCTCTGTTTGAGGTTGCTTAAAAATGTCTGATGTTTAATGCATGCTTTTAAACTTTCAAATGTCGAAAGTGAGAGGTTTGTTTGGAAATGCCTAACTAACAAAGTGTAAAGTAAATCATTTAGCACTACCTCAAAACCCCACTTTTCGCTGACAGTCAGTATGAATACCATCCTGTCTGTAGACCAAATGATTAAAAACAAACTCAGCATTGTTATGGAGAGTAGATATTAGAGCTCTGTTCATTTGGGATACACACAGCTTCTCTGGTGCTCCGGTATGTAATAAGCAAACTGTTTTTACGGGGTTACTGCTGTTTTGGGTGAAGGTTAAAAAGAAACTTTATTAGAACAAAATAAGAACTTCAGAAAATGCATAATGCTTAAAAATACATAATTTTGAAGAAAAAAAATCTCTCATCAGTAAGATCTTTTTTTGTGATTTAAAAATGAATGCATCAGTAAGAAATAAGAATTAAAAATAAAAATGAAATATATTAAAACATGGATAAAAAAATGGATGATAATATAACATAATATAATATTAAATAAAAATATTAAAAAGAAAGTTATGGATGTTAGTTTGAAGTCAAGTGTTAGGTAGAGTGCATGTTAGAAAGAGTGAGAGGTTTATGAATATTTGTGATTCATGCAGGCTCAGTTGGGTAATGATGAATGGTCACTGAATCTCAAATGGCAAATCGCTGTTCCAGTCTCACTTCACTGGACTCAAACACAGCTGCCAGTAAAAATAATCTGCAAGCTTGTCAGATTAACAGGAGACGCACACATATTGCATGTGAGAGATTCAGGGACACTGAACTCACTTCAGTATCTCATGCAGATCTGAGCTTCTGCTTGCAAACGAAGCTGAATGGCAGTTTCCACCCTTAACAGGCAGACTGGGACTGATAATTTGCAGAACATTTGTTGAACAAATGTGTTCTTTAATGAACAAGTTTGGAGCACACACACACACACACACACACACACACACACCCTGACTGGGTAAGAGTGTAATTACAGTGAGTTGTTGCAGTAATCTTGATTTAATGCTCAGACTGATGCATGGAATCCATTAAGAGAGACAAACTAAAGACCAGAAATCAGCAAGAAGCTAAAACGCTTCCCTATAAATGCCATTTTTCCAGGTTTGAGCTGTCATAAAGCTCATTATTTTCTTGCAACAAGTACTGTAAGCCATATCCGATTTTCTCACACACGAATATCCCTAACCAAGTACTTTCATATAACAGCATGGTATATGAATATGATAATCATACAAGACTTTGGTAAATGTTTGATAGTTTAACATTTGAAAACAATAGAAATTAAGGCAGGCATAAATATTAGAATCATATTTTTACAATTGTAATGTAAAATAAAATTGATTATATTATATTATTATTATTTTCATAAATACTCATTTTTTACTTTAGTAAAATATTAGAAAAGTAAACAAATTGTTTTTTATTTTGTAATTTTGTATATTTTATATAATAATAATAATGATTAATTATTGAATAATTATTATCATTAACATTATTTTGTAATTTAACTTAGTGAGTTACCTTGCTGTCTGCTACGCATCCTAAATACAATGGAACCTCATTAGTGTCTGTTTTGGAATGCTCTAAATAGCTGACATTTAAATTAGATCAAATCTTTTATAGAAATACGTCTCAGTACTGAAATTAATTTACATGAAATTCAACTTCAGTTGAGGGTAAATGAAATGTAACTACATTTACAATGCTTACAATTACATATATATGCATATATAAATGTATAAATGTAAAACAATACTCACTAGTTCTTCCATCTTAGTTTTTAACCAACAATGCTTATGGGATTGCCAAAGGAGACATGCAATGTTGGCTTAAAAATTGCTCAAAGAAGGTACAGACTTCACGTCTGGAAGGTTCTTATATATGATGCGGCCCACGTATACAGCTCGCTAGGTTTTGGAACAGAGCCCTAGACTTCTGATGACCTCCCATATTCTTCAATTGTTCTTACATGAAACAGTTTATAATTACCACATCCTAATCTACTTTTTTTTTCCCATTACGTGGTTGATTTATGAATCTTCTTAAAAGCACTAACAAATCCGTTTTGAGGCGTTTGTGGGGATATTTGTCAAATGAGGAAGTTCTATATTTAAGCAACAAGATTTTGAGTCAAAAGTCCAATGACATAAATGCTTTTGTCCCAACCAGTGGTTTTGAATGTTTGTCTTAAATTAGAGTAATTTTAGTTTTTCCTCCAAATGGTATACTTAGGAGTAAGATTGATGTAAATTGTCACATCTGTTTCATATATGGTACACAATTCATTACAATATCTGTTATCCAAAACAATGCTTCAGTGTTTTTAATTTTAGCAGCTTCATGCTCAGTGTCATAATTGCTTGACTAACTATAAACATTCTTTAATATATTAACAGAATATAAAAATAATAATAAAAATACTTACACATCTTCCTTTATGGCATTCAGTGTGAAAATACACCCTGCCAGACATTAACATCTAAATAAACTCGTGTGTTTTTTTTAAGTTCAATATCTATCTATCTAGATTTTATTTGAGAGAATCAAAGGTGTGACAACTTGCCCCGGTGCCTCCTATAGCGTAACATGCACGCACACACAGATGTTCACTACAATAACGGAGACCATCAGAGCAGCTGGTGAGGTTGTAGGTTCAAACCCCATACGGCTCGATGAACTATCCACTATTGT
>NW_015544250.1:1271824-1273775 GCF_001515605.1 Sinocyclocheilus anshuiensis | reverse complement strand
GCTTCATGAATCATGAACTTCAACCATGTGCCTTTGATTAAGACAGTTATCCTCTAGTCATTCTAACAGGACTGAATCTGTAAAAAGTGACCCGAAGACACCGAATACGACTGGAGCGACTAATTAGTAAATGAGCATCCTACAGTGCGTTGCGAGTCCGTGCGCTCCGGTCACCGGTCAGTGCGCGCGGCGCGGCTCCATCTGTCACAGATCCAGGCGAAGCGAAAGCAAAAGATGTATTTCCCAAATGCATCCACATGAAACGTGTCCAACCTGCACACATCAGCGAACATCTGTCCTTTTTCACAGCACATGTCTATGGACGCGCCATAAGTGCCTGTAGATATCCAGACATTCAGCGTATGTTTTCGCTTTAATAAGTTTGATTATGCTGATGAAATATAGACGCGTGTTCTACATGCAACCTGCCGCTTATAAAAAAAACAACAGATCTTACCTACAGGAGGCTGATTTTAAATACAGCTGGAGAGTCTTGGAGGTCTGGGAAACAGATACACGCACATTGAGGAGCGCGTACTGTCCCCAGCGCTCTCTCTCTCTCTCTCTCTCTCTTTCTCTCTCTCTCTCTCTCTCATCGCCACTATACAGCGTCGAGACCTGCGCGCGCACACTTCAAATTAAATTCAGCTTTTCTTCTTCTTCTTCTTATAATTTTTTGAGAGGATAAAATCATTTCCAGAACCCGGAACTTAATCGTTAAAATATAGTAGGGATGTCACAAACATTAAGTGAGGGATATTGTTGACTGTATTGTAAATGTATTAAGCGTATGTGTCGATATATTCAGTCGTTCATAATCGCTAAATAAATAAGATTGCGATATTGGCCGCCTGACCATTCATTATTCTGCTTATTACACGGCTACTCATGCCAAATAAATTAATATACTGTATATAAATATTGATTTACAGAACCTATTACAATATAGCCTACATTTTTATATCATTATTAATTTTGATTCCAATTAAATTGATCTAAGTTAAGTTATTTTTATCCG
This sequence comes from Sinocyclocheilus anshuiensis, assembly GCF_001515605.1. Taxonomy (NCBI): domain Eukaryota; kingdom Metazoa; phylum Chordata; class Actinopteri; order Cypriniformes; family Cyprinidae; genus Sinocyclocheilus; species Sinocyclocheilus anshuiensis. Next base: position 1,272,757 of record NW_015544250.1, on the reverse strand, counting down.
TGCATCTTTGCGATTCGCTGTTTTTTGTTGTTTCCCCCGCCAACCGATGTTTCGTTCATACAAATCAAAATGTATGTTCAGTGTAAAATAATTAAGTAATCTCTCCAGGTCATTTACTATATCATATATCCGTTAGATGGCGCCAATTAGCTATTCAAACTTCTGACGTATTCCACGTTCTACACAGTACGCGACTTGGAGATCGACTTCCCGGATGGATGAAGGTCGATTGTTTAGATAAGGGGTGTCCAAACTCGGTCCTGGAGGGCCGGTGTCCTGAAGAGTTTAGCTCCAACCCCAATTAAACACACCTGAAGCAGATAATCAAGCTCTCACTAGGCATACTAGAAACGTAAAGGCAGGTGTGTTGAGGCAAGTTGGAGCTAAACTCTGCAGGACACCAGCCCTCCAGGACCGAGTTTGGGCACCCCTGGTTTAGATTTTTTGACCAGTGACAGACAAAACCAGGATTAGGTATTTCGTGGAATATTGTAATAGAATTATACAATGGTGATATATGTCAAAATATGTGAGCTATTATTCTGTTGGTTACAGTAAAATGTCCTGATAACAGCACAGACAGATCCTGGCCTATCAGCAACTGAGGTAAGAATGGCCGAAAGACAGAACAAACCACCATCACGGTAACACACGACACGAAAACAATACACTAAATAATATAAGAATGCAACATAAACTACAATATCGTATTTGTCATACGGCCTTAGAATTAACTTGTTGAATATAAAGCACATTTTCCCACATACATTATAACATAATTGTTGCTTTCACCAATACAACTTTAACCTGATGGATGATAAAAACAATTCTTGACTTGAATAATATAGAAGGGTGGACTTGGCCCACTAAGCAACCACACCAAACACCTTAGCAACCGCATAACAATGCAAATATATATATATATATATATAT
>NW_015544250.1:1260247-1271754 GCF_001515605.1 Sinocyclocheilus anshuiensis | reverse complement strand
TAGTACTACTATATATTTACTTTTATTATTTATTTATTTTTATTTTTTTATTTTTTAGAGGAAACATCTACTTGCTGATCCACAAGTTTACCTGGATGTAAGTGTTTTTAACATAAAAATTCATTTATTCCAGTTGAAGAACAGAAATGGATACAAATCTTGCTCTTTTTTTTTTTTTTTTTTTGAAAAATCGGATCTGATAGAGCATTTAGACCCAGAAACATTGGCATGTGAATTTATATAACACTCCTGGTTCATACCAGTGTAAACACAGTAAATCTATAGTTTAAAAAAAATGTCACAGAGTAGTAAACAAGTTTAATTTGCAGAAACTAAAGTTTTACTGCCTTGAAATTTAAAGTCTATAAAATGCTTAAATTTACAAACTTAGGATAATTTATATAGCAACATAAAATCAAATTCTTATTATAATTAGTGTACCACAAATTACCTGACTGTAATGTTCACTGAATCATTTTCAACAGTAATTTTAACACAAGAAAAAAACTTTCTTCTAACTTAAAAAAAAAAAAGAGAAAAAAAAAATATTTGCAGATGTAATGCAGCCATAAATGTTTAATGTTTCACATGCATAATCTTGAGCTTAATGCTGCTCTGTTTTGTTCAGGTTTCATAGCCTTGAAGTTTACATTCTATAATATATTAACTCTCAGATTTACGCAGACTGTTTTATATACCACCTTAACATAAAATCACATCCTAATTATCATTATTGTTCCACAAATTACCCACCTGTAATGCTCATTGAATGATTCTCACCAGTAATTTAAACACGAGAAAGTTTGTTCTATTTAGAGATTTTATAGGGCCATAAATGTTTAATATTTTGCTTGCATATTCTTGATGTTGCTCTTTTTCTGTTTAGCCAAAAATGAAGCGTAATTGCCTATTAATTGCCCTGAAGTTTATAGTCTGTCAGAGGATATTGCTTGGGAGTTTCGGCACAGTATATCAAGAATTTTATGCTGAAAAGTTTCCAGTATCGCCTAATAATCTACTTGTATTCCCCTATATAAACATAATGATGAATGTGTGCCATGTAAACTGTGACCTGGGTTTGTAAATGGGTTTCAACATGACCCACAATACATTGCTGTCAGCTCATTTCCCTGCGAGTGTAATTTCAGAAGGGATCCAGCTCCAATCTGTTTATTTCTAATTTTACCGTATACATAGAATAACAATGACTGGGAGAATATTTGCCTCGCACGCAGCCCCAATAACTGGAGAAGATGAATGCATGGCATAGTACTTTCATACCTGCGAGTCTGTGTGTGCGTTCACTGCAACGCCCCAGTTTAGCTGCCTCCTCTCCTCTGCCGTTGATGGTATCTTATTGTTACCAGGTGGCTGCCAGTGACAGGAGCATTGAAAAACTGCTGACAATAAGCCATGGCTCATAGGAAAACGTGAAAAAGGAGGACACGCGAGCAGTGTGGTTCTTCCTCACGAAGGCATAGGGGTTGTTAGAAGGGAAAGGAACGAGATCCCCGGGGAAACGTTCCAGCGAGTTCCTGTGCTTTAGATGATGGTTCATAAACTACCATCACCCTCGAGGGCCTGGGGAGCCGAAGCTGAAATACTTCAGAAGTGCCAATAAATGAAAAAGTGAGAATTAGAGGAAAGTTTGGTGAGCCGAGGGGTGTAATGGAAACCGATGGACCATGGGAAAGAAACCCCACTGAGGAAGAAGTGAGGTCTCGTGTGAAAGATCTCTGTCATTCACACTGAGAGGGTTTGTGTGCCGTCGTACTAAGCAGCTGTGGAAAATGAGCACTCATTGATTTCATGCATATGGCACCCACGCATGTAAACACACACACACACACACACTGAAGACTCCATCTCTACAACACAGCCATGCTAGCGTAACAAAGCCACAGGGAATAAAGCATTCTTTTCCGTTCTAATTTAAGAATTTCTCTCATTTAATGCCGTGTATTACACATGATTGCACACATCAAATGATTATCTCTGCATCACGACACCAAGACCATTTTTCCCCAAGAAACTGAGAAGAGTTCTCTTGAGCGCAGATGTGACAAAGAACATCCAGCAACACGAGATTTTAGTGTAATACAGGAAGGCTACAGATGGACTGCAGTGTGTCTGGTGAACATGCGGTTACTTAAGCAAAATCCTGCAGGCGTGCAGCGTGAATATCATATTATAGGATATAGGCACAGATCTGTTAATTACTGTACTGCCTCCTTTAATTGAGATTAATGCAGTTCAGTGGGCATAACAGGAAAGATGCCAACATTATAATCCAATCCCGGGTGCCAGGTGTCGAGTTTTCAATCGCAGTGTAATAGAAAACTTTTGCTTCTGCGTACAACTACTATCTGATGTGGTCTTAACCTACTTGCAACACATTAAAAATAGATTCCTTTTCTACTTGAATTAGTTGGTTATGTAGACAGATTTACTGCTAATCCCCAAGGGACAAGCAGCTGTTTCGCTCCTTTTTTTCTAACACGATTGTGCCCTCTAGTGAAACTGTCTTGAAAATAAAGCATAACGCAACATATATGGTCCATACAGAGGTTCTCAACTCTGGCCCTCGAGGTCCAGTTTCCTGCAGAGTTTAGCTCCACCAACCCTAATTAAACACACCTGAACAAGCAAATCAAGGTCTTCAGGATTACTAGAAAGTTAAAGGCAGTGAGTTTGATCAAAGTTGGAGCTAAACTCTGCAGGAAAGTGGACCACGAGGGCCACAGTTGAGAAGCCCTACATGGTCTAGCATAATGTTATCTGATATGTCAAACCAGTTGCTGTTACAAATGGTACAGATCATCCTTTTACAACTAAATGTGTTATTTATATCAATTTAAATGAATAATCATTTTTTAAAATAAAAACATAATAGAGCTTAAAGGATATTGTGCACTTCCAGAATGCAAATTATGTCATCATTTACTCACCCTCCACTTGTTCCAAACCTGTATGAGTGTCTTTCTTCTGTTGAACACAAAAGATGATATTTTGAAAAATGTTGATATCCAAAAAGTTGATGGGCACCATTCCATAGTATTTATTTTTCTACTGAATGGTGCCCATCAACTGTTCGGATCCTAAAAAAAATGTTAACATTCAAAGAAACTCAAACAGGTTTGGAACAAGTGGAGGGGGAGTAAATGATGACAGAATTTTCATTCTGGAAGTGAATTTATCCTTTAATAATGTGAGTCATATTATATATATATATATAGCCTACAGGCCTCAATCAATAATCTACAAAACCCGTACAAAGATTTAAAAAACTAATCTACTAAGAGTAGCCTATGTTGTTAAACAATTATTACAAAATTATATAGAAATGCATAAATAGGGCGATTTCTGACTCTTGTTTGAGTTGATGAACCATGGTTGGCCAGGCTTTTTTTTTTAATTAATTAAAAAAATTGTAGTAGCCTATTTTTCTTATGCACCGAACACTATAATGATGTGAAAATACTCGATACTTACAAAACTTACATGTTGGGTCTCAGGATGATTTGAACCCGTAAACGTTGATATTACGATAATGTTTGTCAGCAACTTGAGCACTAAACACGACCAGTGTATCTCATTGTATCTGACTCGTACTGTTTTAAGGTTCTGCGCGAGTTTTGCGCAGAGCGGATGCGCATGAACACACATCAGCGGTCTTATTATCATCACTGAGGAGCCGTGAAAACATTATTGTGTTCATCTGTGTCGAGCAAATTCTAACGTTTCCGATCAATTTGAGTCAATAAACGAACAATGAGTGATCGTCCGGTGACTAGCAGATGAGCCATATCTGATCGTCGCTGAAAGAAAGAGGCGAAATTTCGGCTATTTTGTCAGGTGAGTGAACTGAAAGACATTCAGGCAAGACGCAGGAAAATCACCAAAAATATAAATATTTATTCGAGAAATCCAACTGATGGTGGTAATATGTCGTTTCACATGTTTGTCGTTTATAATTATTTCATTTGAAAGGGTTTAGGCACTGCGTTTTAATGTGAAATAAGGCTGTGCTTGCTGTGTTTTGGTCAGGGGTGTTGCCCTGTCTACAGGCCTCAATCTGATCGATCAATGATCGGATCTCAACAGCAGCACATACAAAGCCTCAAAAATCCCATTCATTAAGTGTGTGTAGTTAGATCATTTATTAATATGATGCCTACAAGTGTAAATAGGTAGATTTTTGTAATTCTTGTTTGAGTTGTTGAGGAATTTGGGCCTGTAATGCAATATAAAAACACATTTATCAGTTTAGCTGCTGAATGCAACCCAGTTTATTTAATCTAAATATGTAAATGTATTAATGGAATATAGTTTTATATATTGTTTTATTAAAAAATAATTAGATTTTCAGTCTTTCTGACCCTTTTTGCTTTTGTTGATGTAACATTTTAATTTAATTGTATTATTTAAAATGATTTAATGATTTTATTATTTTGTTGGTTTAAACCTTTTAAAAAACATAGCTAACATGGCTAATATTTATTTAAATATTTGTATATGAATAATTTATACAAATTATTTGACATCACTTTTTTCAATCTGTATTTATTTTTGTAAATACATTTAAAATTCATTAAAACATGATTTAAGTTTATGTATTTTAAATGTAAATTGTTAAATATTAATCTTTAATTGTATTATTTAAAACTATTATTGTAATTATATGATGGTTGCAACCGAACCAGTCAGACGTTTTAGGTTAACTTTTGTTAACAAATATAGGCTAACTGATTCTTTATGGCTGGTATTCCTATAAATGTTTGCAAAGAAATATTATATTTTATTATTGTTATGTGTTATTTATTATTTTGTCTATGTTTAACCTAAACTAATATAACATAAAAGTAATGTCTGATATTCTAGTATATTCTGTACCAGCATCATAAAATGTCCCGTAAATGGTTAGGTTGTAAAGGATTTGGGTCATGATATATTTAGATCATTTCTGCGTCTGATTTGGGCCGGTTGCCATCATGAATATGCACAGGCTGTCCTATCAAGCCAGATAGTTATGTAGGAGTCAGTTTTATAGATATGTGATGGTAAACAAAGATTTTAAGTGTAAACAACATATTCCTCTCATTCGTTGTGCTTCTGGTCTCACTTTGAATGTGCTTTCAAATATTAACAGCTCTTTTTATTTTATGTGTTGCACAAGGCTTTGGCCTTGACAGATATTGAAAGATAATACATCAGTGTTTCTCAACCCTGGTCCTGAGCGCCCCCCAGCACTGCACATTTTGTGTGTCTCCCTAATCAAACACACCTGATTCAACTCATTAGCTCATTAAAAGAAACTCCAGGACCTGAAATGGGTGTGTCAGATAAGGGAGACATACAAAATGTGCAGTGTTGGGGGGCGCTCAGGACCAGGGTTGAGAAACACTGTAATACATGAATGGCACTCTTTCTTGTTAAAGTGGAGTAATACTTGTCAGATGAGAGACTGGAAATGCAAGAGCTTTAATCATACAGAGCAACAATGAACAAAGAACTCAAGCAAGTGCTGTTTACTCGTGACTTTTGTCGACTTGAGCAACATAGTTTGGTAAACAGTGCCCCGTTTGTTACATCTGCTTATGTACCGCTGACGTTAGCTTGTGTAGGCAGCACATTTCTCCAAACTTGTTTTTCCATGCATTTTCTCCTGTGAAATAATTGTATTTTCATTTTCTTCACAGCATGGCTAGTTGCGGCGAGGTTAATCTTTCCATGGACTCCCTGACTTCAGGCAAGAAGGTGAGTGGGGAGTCTGTGATGGAGGGAAGTCCATCCCCTTCGTCTCCTTCGCTGCCCATTCCGGAGTGTGCAATCTGCCTGCAGAGCTGCGTCCATCCCGTACGCCTGCCATGCCACCATATTTTCTGCTTCCTATGCGTAAAAGGAGCTTCCTGGCACAGCAAACGCTGCGCCCTCTGTAGAGGGGAGGTGCCCGAGGACTTCCTGGAGCGTCCCACTTTGCTCTCGCCTGAAGAGCTGAAGGCTTCGGCGACTGGCGGACGCGGTACGGGGACTGGTGGCCATGCGTGGTACTACGAGGGGCGTAACGGATGGTGGCAGTACGACGAGCGTACTAGCCGAGAGCTAGAGGACGCCTTCAGCAAGGGCAAGAAGAGCGCCGAGATGCTGATCGCCGGCTTCCTGTACGTGGCCGACTTGGAGAACATGGTGCAGTACAGGAGGAATGAACACGGCCGCAGGCGGAGGATGAAGAGGGATGTGGTGGATATCCCTAAGAAAGGTGTGGCCGGATTAAGACTCGATCCAGATCCCAATCCCAGTCCTGCAGCAGGAACAGCTCCTGCAGCACCCGCAGTTGAGGATTTAAACGGAAGCATTGATGGCGCCACAGCGGAGCGAGAGAGTTCAGCAGATGGAGCGGACACTGGAGTCAGCAGAGGACGTCCTCAAGGCATCTTTGCTTCTGCTCCCGTAAGGCCGCCAACTGTCTTGGGTGGTCACCTGACCAGCCCTGCTTCCTCCAGTGATATTCAGCTTGTACAGGCTCTCTCCCAACTCAATATGAACCCCGCTGAGCAAGAACCAGAAGAGGAAGACGCAGACGACGAAGACGATTCGGCCGCTCCGGTCCCATCAGGGTACGAATCAGAGTCTGGCACGAGTGAGGATGAAGATGAGCAGGCTGGGGACGAAGGTGAAGATGAGCACACAGAAGGCTCCCAGGGTAGGCATAGACTGCATCAGTTGGACAGACCGTCCCCTGGTGGTGGCCCTGCGCATAGCAGTGATCGCTCTGGGTGCCCCGACGGTCAGTGCACCATTACAAAGGTCTGACCGCAGCACAACTACAGAACTCCTACCCAACTCCCACAACCACTGGGTATTTCTAACCAATCTCTGAAATGCAAAAAATGAAAGAATAAACCTTACAAATCATTGAAACACGGTCTTAAATAAGGTTGGAGGCTAGGGACGGATGGTTTTAGTGTAAGAATAGTGCTTGTCTCTTTCAGTCTTAGAGGACTGTACCAGGGCTGTACTCTTTAATGGAAATTACAGGCAAAACTACAATAAACTTGCTTTTATGATGCCTAGAATACTGTAAATTGGTCCAGCCATTACACTTTCATTTGCATTCTTGTAATAGAAAATAAAAGTTTTAACCTTGAAATTAAAAGAAAAACGGTATAAAATATAAATTTGCACAAGCCTATTTTTAACCTTATATGACCATTGAGATTTTTGTGTTTTTATAACAAGTTAGCACATTTCATTCTAAATTCTCATTACTCTAATGCATTTGTCTTATTAGTTATTAATCTCAATGCTGATTTTCACTTTTTTTTTTTGACTGTGATACTGAGATTTGTGTAAAAATGGTATTTATTATATTGCATTAATGAGAATTTAGGGGGGGGAATTTGCTTAATTGTGCACAATGCAAATAAATCTTAATGATCTACAATACAGGCTTCATTTCATCATGTATTAAAAAAAAAAAAAAAAAAGATTTTTTTTTTTCTTTTGACTTTGAGGTGAAATTTGACGCAAACATGTTCTTGAGATTCCTGTTTTCCTGTCCTGAGATTTCATTACATCTAGCATGGCTCAACACCATTATCCAGTGGTTATGGAGTCATACAGTAATGAAGTTAAAATCTTTTCATAAAAATATGCCATATCAACTTTTACCCTGAGGCGTCTTCAATGCCATCAAAAAACAATTGCTAAAATAAAATTGCATCTCTTGGTAGGAAGTCCATATATATTGTGTCTTTACTAGTTTTATTGTTTTGAATATCACAATTATGCTGTAGATCAAAATGCCTGACTATATTTTGCGAACAGTATTTTCATGGAAATGTAAAACATTTTGTAAATCACCACCTGGTACAGAGCCTTCTAGATCTTCAACAAGTGGTAAGAAAGCATCAGTTTTTTTTTTTTTTGGTGAAATGACAAACATTAGATGCAAAACCAGCATAATTTCAAATGCAAAACCTAACGAGAAAATAATTTATTGTAGTTTTGCCAAGGATTCCTCTTTAGCACGCTCTAGTCATTAGAAAACCTTCAGTCATCTTACATTTACTACTGCTAGTGTTTCATGGTGTGCGGTTTAAAACACTTTTAACGGTGTGTGTGTGCATTTGCCTTTGTTTTAAGCAACTTGTCTTTTATTCTTCTGTCTCATCTTGGTGTGCTTTATCTGTTTCGTGGATTTGCGTGTGTTGCTGTGAGCGAGGATGGAGCCCTGGACTACGGCGCTTTGAACTCTGGGAAAGGGTTTTATCAGATATTGTAATTTGTAGTTGTAAACTAGTCCTCAGACTGCAGCACACCGGGTGAGTGAGGGGTTTTCAAGCATAGGTGTTCGATTTGACGTTTTTTTAAATTTTAATGTTATTTTCAATCCTGCTAATTCTCATCTCCATCTGTTCAGGTTCTTTGTTGTCAACAAAACAAAATTTAAATTTAAAATCAAGAATAACTTCTTTTTGCTGTATTTTTGTTTTAACTGTGTTGTTTTGTTACCAGATTTATCTGAGAAATAAAGTGTTGTCTGTTACCTGTCTTGAGATCAAACTGTCCTGATGTATATTTCTCAATTTAAGAAAGTTTACTTTACCTTAAAGAATGTTAATTATTTTGTATTTTTCCACCTACTAGTATTATGTATGGTCTAAACATGCTAAAACTAGAATTGGCCACCAACGCTCAGTTTTTAGAAATCAGCAGCAAGATTGTCAGGACTTTCATCAACATACAGTTGAAAGAACTGATTTGCAGATGTGAAACTCACCTTCTGAATAAGTTTTTCTAATATGGTTTAGAGACGCTATTAAAATATCTACAGTTCTTATAGGATTAGTTCTTCCTGAAAGGTTCTCACAGACTTTTGATTATTTTTTGCAGTGAACCGATTAACATCATGTGCACGCTGACTTCCAGAAACTGTAAAGCCAGCTGATTGGATTTGAGATGTTTAAGAAAGCTCTTGCTGTTTTTGTGTGCAATATGCAGATGATGCTGAAACTATCTGGTGGCAATCTACAATCTGTACTGGGTAAGATTTACACAAAGACTTTAGACTCAAGTTTTATTATAATTAATGTATGATAAACTTACTGATGCTGTATGTGAAAAAAAATCTTACTTTAAGAAGAAATTGCATAAGTTCCTTTCACAAAGTCAGCATCTTAAATTTAATTGTTAAAGGAATGGTTAACTTAAAAATGAAAATTTACTCACCCTCAGGCCATCCAAGATGTAGTCTGTTTTTTTTTTTTATCAGAACAGAACAGATTGGAGAAATTTAGCATTGTAAAATACCAGTACATAACCCATAATAACACTTCCTCCAGTGAAATAGTCCATTGACACTGTGGATTATTGTGATGTTTTTTTGTGAGATGATTGGACTCTCATTTTGACAGCACCCATTCACTGCAGAGGATCCGTTGGTGAGCAAGTGATGTAATGCTTAAATTTCTCTAAATCTGTTCCAGTGAGGAAGCAAACTTATCTGCATCTTGGATGACCTGAGGGTGAGTTAATTTTAAGAAAATTGTAATTTTGGGTGAACAATTCCTATAAGTTCAGTTACATAATGTTTACAGTTATGTTGATGTCTGCATCCTTTATATATATATGTTTTTGGTTTTTTTTAACAGTAACAGTATGCTGCTTCAGGAAATGCTGTGAATGTGTTGATTTTATTGGCTGTAAGTTGCTGTATTCCAACTTGAAAAAAAACATCTTTCCTAGCTATCAAACACTTCTGACAGAGTTTTCTCTGGTGTTTAGATGCCTTAAGCTTTTTCACCTTAAAGCGTGTAGCATCACCAAACAGAATAATAATCACTGTTTGCAAACAGGTTTCTCCAACAGTTTTCCTGACTGCCATTGGTTGGACAAACTGGTTATTCCTCCCTAAACTTGACTATTTAGTTGAGTGTTGTTGTGTCAGGCTCATTTTTTTGTGAGATGATTGGACTCTCATTTTGACAGCACCCATTCACTGCAGAGGATCCGTTGGTGAGCAAGTGATGTAATGCTTAAATTTCTCTAAATCTGTTCCAGTGAGGAAGCAAACTTATCTGCATCTTGGATGACCTGAGGGTGAGTTAATTTTAAGAAAATTGTAATTTTGGGTGAACAATTCCTATAAGTTCAGTTACATAATGTTTACAGTTATGTTGATGTCTGCATCCTTTAACTTTCACCATACATTGGTTTGTACATTGTGAGATAAGTTTCAGGATCACAAGTTTCAGGCCAGAAAAGTCCAATTTGTATTTCACTGGTTCTTCAAACTAGTTCACAAACTACACAAACTAATTTGTGTAACTGATGCAATAGGATATCATTTGCAAGACTGTCTGTACAGTATGGATAAGTGTGATTGTGAGAAATATAGTACAGAGAATATAGCCACGACAGTCTCATATTGCGGCAAAGATTCTGTTCTAGTCTTCAGACATAGTGGAGTCCAAGATGCATGAACCTAGGCGTCTCCCAGGACAGACCCCTGCGGCACTCTAGTAAACTCGTTAAACTGTCCGCAGTGACCCAAATGGCACACCCTTCCTCTTGTCCGCCAGACAGACATCCATCATTGCATCTCTATCCCACCACTACGGGGGGTTGGGGGGGGGGATCTACAGTAGCATCGCTCCTTGAATAGCAATAGGACTTTGTATAGACGCTGTTCACCTTCATAGCTTCAACCAAACTTGGCAGCCTGATATTTCAGGATGTGCTTTGGGCCTTTATGGGCTTACTTTGGGGATTGAAAATGTATTTATTGTGTGTGTGGATGTGGGTGTGTATTTGTCTCTGGCTGACGGTATTTAGCGAACATGTTGGCTCTGTGTCTGAGATGATCTCATCCAGTAATGTCTGTGTAATCATTAATAACTTTCATATGACACCTCACTGTGCTGATGACATCTCAGCTCATTTTCTGCTGTGCTCTGGTCACGGCGCCGGCAAGTATGCATGGGTCATTCCCCCAGATCAGATCACAGTCTGCTTTTTAACCAGTCAACGGCTTTAAAGGCACGATATCCAGGGTATAAGGCTGTCTATACATTCTATAAAAAGATCATTCAAAGTTGTAAATAAAACAGATATTTGGAGTATGTTTTACAATAAAATACTATTTCAGTCTTCCTTCTTAAAAAATGTTGTCAACTTACTTGCCATTTCTTTGTAATTCTTTGTGAAATTTACCAGCAAGTTCTGAGTAAATAAATTGTTTCACCACCAATTTTTTTGTTTAGTGTACACTGAAAAATTGGAATATGATTTACTTGGAAAAAAGCTAGTAATTTTCACTTAGGAATTGCTAGTAATTTTCACAAATAATTACAAGAAACGGCAACACACTGAATGCAACATAAAACTGAAATAGTATGTTCTTGTAAAACAATCTAATAATGTTTGTTTTATTTTCAACTTCAAAAAAATGTATGTATGTGTGTGTATATATATATATATATATATATATATATATATATATATAT
>NW_015544250.1:1227779-1260076 GCF_001515605.1 Sinocyclocheilus anshuiensis | reverse complement strand
AAGGAAAGGTCATAATCATAAGTAGTTCAAGCAAAAGTTGATTTACGCTTTTCGTTGGGATTATAGGATTTTGGGCATAACCTTGAATTGTAGATCCCATCCTGTTGTCAGCTTATTGAATGCGTTTATGTTTTGATGTAGTGTCAGGGTGGTTTTTCTGATTATTGATCTCCATATAAACCTCTAACTTTTTTTTTTTTTTTGCATTAGCTTATAGGTAGAAGAATCTTTTACTATTTAACCAAATTATAAATATGAGACAGATTGCTACTATAAGGAGGTTCTGGTCGCCTGTGCTGATATTACTCTGGTCTGAGGGACAGTATGGAGATCAGGTGATAATTTTCTCTCTGACAGCAGCAGCAGAGTTCACATTCCCAAGTCTCAGAGTGTCTGAGAGTGTGATTTTCTCACCCTCTTGAGTAGCTTTATTCTTCACTGTCTCTTTACATGTGATCAGGCGCCAGATAAATGGGTCATGCATGCTTTTATGCTCAATAGAGCTTTAGTCTTATATTTAATATCTTGTGATGTTTAGTGCTAGTGTAAACGGTTTCATAACTTCTGTATCTACTGTAAAGGGATAATCCACCTAAAAATAAAAATGATGTCATTATTTACTCACCCTCAAATTGTTCCAAACCTCTGAGTTTCTTTCTTCTCTTGAACACAAAAGAAGATATTTTGAAGAATGTGGGTAACCAAACTATTACTACCATAGTATGGAGAAGAAAAAAAAAACATTACTATGGAAGACAATGGGGACCATAAAGTGTTTGGTCACCCACATTCTTCAAAATATCTTATTTTGTGTTCAGAAGAAGAAATAAATTATTACCGGTTTAGAACAACAAATTAATAACATTCTCCCCAAAATCACTTGCACATAAAATGTGACATATGCTTAATCTGAATCGCCATAGCAACAGCTGACAGTCTAAACCTATCAGAGGCTGTCGTGCTAATAAACCAGTTGTCAGCATGGATGACCATCAGGATCAGGTCTGTATTGTACACAGGACTGAGCTATATCTGATGTGAGGACAGTCCTTTGGATATGACCATGCAATCAGCAACCTCTTTTAACCTGTCTGTGGTGTAGCACTAAATAGAAGTGTCTAAAACGCCTGTCATTAGAGGTCGACAGGGTTTTTTTTTTTTAACTGACAGCTGTCTCTCAACATTCAAGGACGAGCTGTGTTTTTATTCATGTGCAATGCCATGCTACCCATGTTTACCTTCTAAAGCTGAGTTCACATGACTGTTTTATTGTGAAACGTGTGAAGCTCATTTCAGACTATCCCACAGTTTATATAAAGAGCATATATATTTGATGTTTTTGAAAGTCTCTTTTGATTACCAAGGCTGCATTTATTTGATCAAAAATACAATGAAACCATAATATTGTGAAAAATTATTACAATTTAAAACAACTGTTTTTTTTTTTTTATAATTTGACAGACGTTGACTAATAAGCTGCTTTCCATTGACTGAAAGCTTCCATTTAGCCTCCTTCAGGAATGAGTTATAAACGGGATCAAAGGCAAATGAGGAGTTTTACCCAGAATTTGGTGCACTCTCAGGAAAAAAAGGTACAAAAGCTGTCACTGGGGCGATACCTTTTCAAAAGGCACACCTTTGTACCTAAACAGTCCATATTGGTACCTTGAAGGTACATATTAGTACCTAAGTGTACCTTTTGAAAAGGTACTGCCCCAGTGACAGTGTACTGATGCGTAAATGGTAGCAGTGATATGCATAAAAGATGGAAAACCACTAAGTGTGTCAATAACAGAATGGTGCTTTGTCTGAAATGGCACCAATTTAACTGCAATTTAACGGGTTTCACGTGTGAAATTGGTTATTTTCTGTGGTAACATCCTCCATGCAACAGATATTGCCAATAAACCTTGTTCTAAACCCAACTTTATTCAATTTTAGATCCTTATTGATATGTAATGATCATGAACCGCTTCAAATGTCATTGTGAACGTGTGACTCAAGTGTGGATATGAAAATGGTCCGATCCTAGATCTCTTGGTTCTAGTTTGGCTCAAAATGCAAGGAACAAGCAGATCATTTTCAGATAGTAATGGAGATAATGGCCTGCGAAGTGTAGATTCATTTCCTAAGTCATGCACAATTGGCCGAACTAACTGTCCTTCTCTCGTTAGTCTCCCAAACTCTCCCATTCTGACCTATCATCCCCTTGTGTCCCACAGACATCATGTGGAGGTCTCAATTTGGACCGTCTATCCACAGCTGTCAGTCAAATACAAACTATTTCTATTAGATGCAAGGACAGCAGGCCTTTAATGTTTAAGTCTAATGTAGTTTGCTCTTGATTTACTTCTTAGTACTTGCCAGTTGTGTTTGACACCATTGTGTGTCCATCTTATTAACATATGCGGTCCAATGATCTGTCCTTTCCACTGTTTAAAGACTCATGGATGAGTATCTCCTTTCAAAGGGATGTTTTGTGACCTTTCTCTATTTTAGAAAACAGGACAGATATTCCCATGATCCCTCAAGACCTGGTATCACAGTCCCAAGCAGTTGTCAATATCAACACTTATCCTAAGTGCGTGGAAGTCTCAAAGGTCATGAGGTGTCCTTGTCTTCGCAAGTCATAATCAGCGTCGTCACTTGATCTTTTTCCACCAACTCTCTGACTCTAACAATTAAATGGGTGATAATTGCTACTGTCCATGTAATGATTTTATGTAATTTCTCTTTCTACAAGCCAAGAACAGCACATTTGAACTTATTTATTGTTAATGCATTAGGTATCAGGAACAAATAATAATCAACAATATGTATTCCTACATTGATGAATCTAATGTTACGTTATACTATTATACTAAATACACTATTAATATAATAGTATAAATGTACTATTAATGTAAAAGTTAATTTATACTAAATATACTACTGTTTATTGTTAATTTGTTTTAATATTTTTAATAATGTTAATTATTACCCAGGTGCTAATTAATTTTTATGATGTGAATCGCATGAAAATGTACATTTAAAAGTAAAGGTCTGAACCTAAACATAACTGTCAGTGTAATCGTATGAAAGATTATACGAATAAGCCACATATTTAGCAAAATGTAAAGGTTGTGTATTGCCATGGGATTGTGTTGGTTAATTAACACTTTTTAAATACATTAATAATTTTGAAAGGAACACTCCACTATTTTTGAAAATAGGCTCATTTTCCAACTCCCCTAGAGTTAAACAGTTGAGTTTTACCGTTTTCGAATCCATTCAGCCGATCTCCGGGTCTTGCGGTAGCACTTTTAGCTGTAGCTTAGCATAGATCATTGAATCTGATTAGACCGTTAGCATCTCGCTCAAAAATGACCAAAGAGTTTATATATTTTTCCTATTTAAAACTTGACTCTTCTGTAGTTACATTGTGTACTAAGACCGACGGAAAATGAAAAGTTGCGATTTTCTAGGCCGATATGGCTAGGAACTATACTCTCATTCCGGCATAATAATCAAGGAACTTTGCTGCCGTACCATGGGTGCAGATGGCACAATATTACGCAGCGCCTGAAAATAGGCTAACTTCCATCAACATAACCAACGTGACCACCTGCTTGCACAGGGAGCATGCTGGGGACTATTTTCAGGTGCTGCGTAATATCATTGTGCCTGCTGCACCCATGATACGGCAGCAAAGTTCCTTGATTATTACGCCAGAATGAGAGTATAGTTCCTAGCCATATCGGCCTAGAAAATCGCAACTTTTCATTTTCCGTCGGTCTTAGTACACAATGTAACTACAGAAGAGTCAAGTTTTAAATAGGAAAAATATAGAAACTCTTTGGTCATTTTTGAGCGAGATGCTAACGGTCTAATCAGATTCAATGATCTATGCTAAGCTACAGCTAAAAGTGCTACCGCCAGACCCAGAAATCGGCTTAATGGATTCAAAAACGGTAAAACTCAACTGTTTAACTCTAGGGGAGTTGGAAAATTCCTTTAATGTTTTTTTTTTTTAATAATTTTTATTTACTTAATTTTTACTTTTTTATAATATATATATTTTTCATAATAATTTAAATAAGACCAGGAATGTAAATTAAGAAATCAAATGAAACTTCAGTGGTAATTAACTTTTTTTTTAATAAGGTCAAAAGTCAAATTTATTTGGAATACAATTGAAATCTTATGATCACAGTAAAAAAAAAATTATGACTTCTTGGTAAACATTCCCATTCTGTAAAAATTATCTTTCATACAAATTAGCCAACAGTTCGCCAAAACAAAAAAATAGTCTCACATTGGCATGAGTTTGTGTTGATTAATGAATGCTTTTGTAGTACATTAGATGTATAAGATCGAACACTTTATTTTTTTCATGTTTTAATTTTCTTTCATTTTGCTATTTATTTTTATAATGATGATCATATTTAATAATAATAATACTAATTTCCTTCATTTTATCTCTATCACACAGACACACTTTCTGTTTCACTCTGTTGTGTCTCTCTGTTTTATTGGATGTCTATTTCAGTACTGAGGAGGGATGTATGCCTGCTGTGTGTGAGCATATGTGTGTGACCTTAAACTGCAGGTCAGAAGGGACAGGCTATCAACGTAAGGTACACACGTGCCCATGCCTCAGTCATGCTATGCCCAGCCTGCACTTCACTTCATTCTGTCGTTTAGCCCACACCCATAAAGCTCTTGACAAGTTATTATCAGCCATTATAGCAATTAATGACCCTCTGGAGGCTTGTGGCTCTAATTGGCATTTGCCAGCAACTGTGGCTATCATGTGTTTTGGGATTGGGAATTGCAAACAGCAGATCTCAGATCAGTTTCTCTGCTGATATAATGTATAATATTATGATCTCATCTCAGAGCATTATTTCTATTCTTAGATGTACTACATGTTCAATGCCTACAGAATTTATGCATACTAAATTTCACTGCGTTTGATGCAGCTTTTTTTTTTCTTGCGTAGGTTTGTCGACAGTGACTTCAACAAATATTTTGACACTAAAGCCATACTTTGAAATGCATGAATGTCACTGCATTATATAAGAGTTAAACCAAGTAGTATTTATTTGAACTATAATTGTTTAACTAGTTGTAATCATACACATGACTGCATTTTTCCAGGTATTTTTTTCCTTAATGATCTCAAGAGATTTTCCTCTACTCAGGACTGATCAGAGTTTACTGATGACATCACCGCAGTAAAAGTGTCAGGTCAGTAATCTGAGGCATAGATCTGGAAATGATTGACTCAGGGTGTTTTTGGGGCTCTACTGTGCGCTCTTGACATTCAGTCTTGGGGTTTAATATGTAATAGAGCTCTTTCACATAATATTTCGCTCTGGACCAAATTATTAATTTTGAGGGCAAAGGAAAATGGCTTTAATTACTGGGTAATATGATATTTAACTTGCTTTTATGTGTGTCAACGTGTGTTGTTTAAGAGTTGTTTGCTAAGATGTGGTATGAACAGTCTTGATTCTAATGCTAATGACTTTCAAGGGTGTTTAACACCAACTTGAACACCAACACGTCTAGCAGGACACAATTCCTGTATTACAAGAACTTGTTGCATTCTCATAGCTAGCACATCTAATAGTGTGCAATAGCATAAACCATCTTCTATTGTCAATTTTCTTTTTCAGTTCAAATTTTGTCATGGTGAATCAACAGTTTGCTGAGAGAGTATATTATGTGTGTACATTAATGAGGAAAAAAAATTCAAATTAACAAATGATTTTAGCAAATGGCTGCAATATAACAAAGAGTGAAAAATTTAAGGGGGTCTGAATACTTTCCGTACCCACTGTAACTCAACATATTCATAGCATAGCCTGGGAGCATCTTTCCATTCACTTCTGCATTAATCTGCATATTTTTGTAGATTGCCTTACTGTTTTAATGTTTGCAGACTTACACAAGTCATTATACTTGGACTGAATGACTACAGTAAATATACGGGTAATATTCACAAACTCAGTTATTATCCAAACACAGATCCCAAGAGGCTTGCATTTCCGTTTTTTTTTTTTTTTTTTTTTTTGCAGTAATAAATGTAGTAAAAATATATTGCAGCTCTATAACATGTGGTTGAATCATTTTGCTTACCAGGAAATACCTTTGTAGCATGTCCAGTTTTGGACTCTTAAAGCAGCATTTAGGTTGATTTGACTTGTTTGAATTACCTCAAGACCACAGATATACATGCAAGCATGCACAGTAAATGCAGATGTGTGAGAATGCAACATGTACTATGAATTGTGTTTCAGGATGCAACAAAATGTGAAATCAAATTTGCATAGCTAGAAGCATTTGAGTTTGCCAACTTGGGCAGATTATGTTTTGGGCCTCTGTAGTATATAATCATTATTAACTTATGAAAGTATAATTCCTCTCTATCTGTTATGTAATGTGCTGCAGCAGGAAACGCATGGCAAGACATCTGAAGGGCTCCTTACTGGTTGTCTTTCCTTTCTGACATCACAGGTGTGTTACTGGGCAACTCTTACACATTCAAGCGGTTACCCATGCACTTCTACAAACAGCAGGTGACACAGTCTGAGATGATCTGAGATCAGCGTTCACTTTGAGAGCTTTATATAGCCAAGCTGTCGGTGTTCTGCTATCCAGGATTAGGCTTCGGTAATTCAGCAATTCCACAGAGACGTCTTTGTGACGTCATGGAGAATGCCCAGCTGCCCATTTAACCCTTTGACTTTATCATTTCTTTAGAGTCATCAATGCTAAGGCATCGCTATTGCTATTACTTTACTACACAGCTTGCCCCAGAATATCATAAAGACTTGGGTCTTTGGTCTGCAAGTATCTGCCTAGCTCCCACAATCACCACTCACACAAACCTCAGGTTTTAAAGGACACTAGGGTGGTGGTTAAGTGGTTAAGGGCTGGTAACCAGAAGGATGCTGGTTCAAACCCCATAAGTGAGCAATGAGCTCTCACTATAGGCATTAAACCCCAGGTTACTCCAATAATAATAAATCCATATGGCGTGCTATGAAGACCTCACATGAAAGTTGTGAACATCTATATCTAAAGACCTCATTAAGATGCTGTTCCGTGCTTACACTTAGGTGTTATGGAGCAGAAAAGACTTTATTACTAATTTACAGATTCAGAGTGAGACAGAGAGAGATGCTCCCTGGACATCACATGCCTCCATCAGCGCTCCACTGACACGTCTAAGATTTCTGGCACCAAAACAACGTCACGCTTCCTATTTCAGGCACAGGTGCAACATTTCAGCAGCGGGTCGAGTAACTGCGAGAGCAGGACTGAGAGATAGTAAGGCATGGTAATAGCAGGTTACATTAGGACTCTGAATGAGGAATAGGATGCTTCCTGATAGCTTTTAGTAACAGGGCAAGAGCAATGTTAATACTGTTAATACTGCTTAACAAGGAGCTAATTAAAGAGAGGCCTTTTTACTATGTTGGCATGAAACATCTACTTTTGCTTTTTTTTTGTTTTTGTGAAAGGAGAAGTGATGTAAGAAATTGTCAAATGTTTTACCCCACTCTTGTCACATTTTCAGGAAACTATACTAGATTTTTACATGTCTGAAGAACATTTGAGTGGTGCATGACCTTGGAGAAGTTGCTGATATGGTAGTAGGATATTATACGTGGTCGCTAAGTTGTTGCTATGTGGTTAATAAGGTTGTTAACACATAGGTTAACACATTTGGTTGCTTACTGTTCCAAGTCAAAAGAACCCACTCCCAAGTCTTTATGACTATCTAGTCCCTAGATGACTCTGGTTGCTCCATAAGCCTATAGGTTTGTTGTCTGATTTGTAGTCCATCAGGTGAAAATGAGCTTGTCAGATTGCAAAGAAAAATAATAGCACAGTGAGCAGAAAAGGAATATTAGTGCTAACATTAGCAATCACCACAAAATAAAAATAAAGCATATGAAGTCTAGAGTTCAAGAGTTTCACTAACTTGTCAAAGCACTTGCATTTATTATCTAGAGAAAAAAAAAAAGCATCACATTTTTGTAAGGGTCACATATCACAATAATAAATAAACATTCCAAAAGCATTTCTTCATTATATTATTGTCAAAAGATATAATGTACTTTTCACAGATGTTGAACTTAAAGAATAATTCACTTCATTTGGCTTATTTTTTTTTTTTACAAGGCTGGAGAATGCAGACATGTTACCATACACCGAGTAGTTACAGCCCACGTCAGGTGCAGTCAAATAAGGCTTTATAAGAAAAAAAAACATTATGAGCCCGTTATCATGTCAATATTATGAAGCACTAATCCAATACTGAAATGGACTTTATGACAGAACATCAAAACGTTTGCACACGCCTTTACAGTTTATGCATAATAGATAAGGCTCAATAACTCGTTGCCATGTATGTTTAAATACGTTATGCCTGTTGCAAACATGCATATATGGTTACAAAAAATGTCCTACATGGCACCGCAAGAACTGCACTGTACACAAAGCACTCTGGAAAATAGATAACAGAATAAAAGAATAGAAAATTTAATGAGAATGACAGAAAGAAATGAAGAGAAAAGGCAATGAAGGGTTCATAGGCACAGAAGTTCACCAGGTTAGAGAATGTCCACTGGAGTTTCTTTCCAAAGCACTTCAAACAGCGCAGAGTTAAATGAAAGCAGTAACCTTTTGAAGTTATTTAAGGAAAATACCACAGGGCATTCTAGTGGGCTGCAATAAGGTACTTTCCTGTGGTGGTGTTGGTTATATATACAAAAAAGTAGATCGTGTTCTACAAAAGGTCAAAGTTTAGTTTATGCCATTGGGTGAAAGTGTCCTTTAAAGCTCGTTGTATCCTGGTCACATGATGACAGTTTCTGTGTGTCGGGAATATGAATTCAATAATTGTTTGGCATTCAGGCCAGGGCTTGTTGGGCCGGATGTGTGGGCGATTTTGCTTGGGTGAGTATGCTTAACCCATCTGGATGGACGGCGTTGATTGGCTGGTCGAGCAGGACGAGAAAAATGGCTACTGCTAGGTGCAGGAGATGACTCCCGGTTGACCTGGAGAGGAAAATGTTTTAATGTAAGTGTCTTTCTGGAAAAATGATCAATACTTGGGTGAATCTACTTGTATTTTATGTACCAAGATGTTAAATGACTTTATTTGACAAATAAGCAGAAACAGAAAGCAAAGTAGCGGAATGGAAAGATTGGAGAATGGGATCAGGATCACCACAGCTCCTTTGCATCAAAAGCAACATTCCTCATTCTTTGTCCTGGAGAACCACTTTCCTGTAGAATTTATATACAATTTTAATTAAATGTGCTTGAATTAACTAATCAAGGTCTTTGTGTTTACCTGAAAACCAAATGTTTTAGAGCACACTTGGAAATATACTCTTCATGAAAGTGGCTCTCCAGAATCAGGAATGAGGAACACTGGACGAGAGCATGTGCACCATGACTCAGAAAATATAAATACTGCATTGAAATTTAGTGTGTGTGCTGATCATATCTGTACCCTCTTCACCTGCTTGTTGTCCAGTTGCTGGGTGAATGTGGCCCTCTGACTTCTGTTGTTCTCTATTTCCATCATTTCCAGAAGTTGCTCCAAGTTGTCATTTCCCCGTCTCATCATTTTGACACCAAGTCCTCTGTGTACCTTATTGAAGTTTTGAGATCCTACTCCCAGAATCCTTTCTACCATCTGGCAGTCAGAGAATAGGTCCTCCCTCTGGAAGCCCGCTTTGTGGGCTTTAGACATTGAAGCCACCTTGTGATACCCCGAATTAAGGTGAGGCTGTGACTGGCTTAAGTTACAGGCCAAGCCACGCTGTTCAAGAACACAACCACCCCTCCCACTGCCTCTGTCTCCATTGAGGAGGTGTCTAGAAGGACCAGCTGCCCAAAACTCCAGATCTGCTACCAGTACATCACAGTCTGCACGGCATTTCTGGACGTGCGTGCGTGAGGATGCCCGCCTGTCATCAAACTTGCTCTGGCAAATGGGAGTGCTGGTTTGCCTCGGAGGTTCAGCAGAGACAACGGTGGTCACGAGACCATCCTCTATCAGGGTTTTTCCCTCATTCTCCTGCAACATGGCACCAAACTTACGCAACACTGATGGGCTGCCAGATTTCCTGTCAAGAAAGAGGCATTTCCTGTCAGGTTGCTGTGATGACTCATGGTAAGTGGAACGAGGGGTTACAGGAGAAGAATCTCTCTGTCTGATTGCCAGTTTGGAAGCTGAATTTTTAGGGGGAAGGTCATTTGATGAAACCGGGTCTTTCCAGCTAACGTGGCGGGCTTGGGAGTCATCCCAACTTGATTTCTTGTTCTTTTTGTTCTCAGCCTCCTCAATCTCATCCAGAACCACACACGAGGCAGTCCTAAGGTGAAAAGACAAATCAACCAAGTAGTCACAAGAGGGAACTGGGCAAACACTAAGCGTTGGTCTATAACCAACAAGAAACATGCACGATAATAGGACAACAATAGGAATGTATCTGATAGGTTGAGATCAGAAAGGCTTTACCTGTTTGTCGCCAGGCTGGTCTTCATGCTATCTTGATAACTGTGTGTAACTGGATATACCTTGGGGTTCTGAATCAAAAAAGAGGGAGATATGAAGGGATAAGGTGAAAACGTATAAAGACAAATCCTTGAGGTATAAGAGTCCAGTTTGAGGAGATATTTATCAATAGTGAAAGAGGTACTCACTCTATTTGGAGCTCCAAGATTCCCTGGGTTCCTTCTAAAATGTGGACCCTGTTGGAGGTATCCATTGAGTATGTCTACGGTGGCATCTTGCCTTTCAAAAGCATGACAACTGGCAGGGTAATGGCTGTCGTTGCTCAGGGAATTAAGCATGCAATTGTTGGAGCCATTACAGTATTCACTGGGGTGGTGAAACCCAAGGCTTTGCATAACTGAAGGATCTGCTTTTATTTCACTGCATTGACAAATTGGGAGGCTGTTGTTGGGGTGACCATGAGGTTCGTGATAACCATTGGCCTGGTGGCTATACTGAGAGTTGACAGGAAGCAAAGTAATGTCCAGGTTTTTATTGTTTGTGATGTTGTTTGTGCTGCTCTCGCTGGCTTCTCTTCGTGCTTTGACCTCATTATACAACTGAAATACAATCACAATGTTAGAGACAAACTCAGCATTCATAAAGTATGATTTTTTTTTGCCCACCTACATGAAAGCAAATGTTTTAAATCCACAAGTCAGCAAATACAACTGGCATAATGTACTGCATAGACTAGTTATGCAACATTTGCATAAGTAAACAGCATGGGTTTCTTCCATTTAGAATGGGTCAGTGAGAGGGAGGGCTTGCATGCTCAAAGGCTAATTAATCTATCAATAACAACATGCTTGCTTGGCCTGATTCAGCAGCAATGCATTAACTTCCTGTGTTTTTGCGTGAGAGAGACTGTTTGTGAATGTTTGTAAGTAGCCTGTAACCCCTATCCTTTTGGGTTTAATAAGCTTGTTAACATCTGTCACAGTCATGGTGTTGTGGGGCGAAGCACCTATTATTATATCCAAGAGATGCAGCCAACTTAGGCAACAGGGGGTCAAGATCCTTTCAGCCAATCACAATTCTAGTTCGTGCCCACTATCACAACTCCACGTAGTATTGCAGTGCCAATGGAACTTTTGGCATGGTTTATCAGAGCATTATATTTTTGAAGTTTGTTTACATTTTCAAATAAGGATCTCTCTCTCTCTCTCTCTCTAGATATGGAGATGATTGGATGGATATGGATTCTGTCACAATGACTGGCGTCACCTCTGTTGAAAATTTGTCTCACCTCTTCAATCTTCCTCTGCATGTCCTGTAGCTGATCTTCCCATTCCTGCATCTCGGAGTCAAAACTGTCAAGCAGGTCAGCTCTGTTTCCACCCCACACACAACTCCCAGGCTCCGGCCCACAGTGCAATTCCAATGCAGCCATTCTTCTGTGTATGTGTGCCTGTGCTCAGAATCTTACGCTGCAATTCCTGAAAGGTCACTGGAGTGACCACATTGGCAAGTCCACCAATACCTCTATGAAGACAAAAGAGAAATTCATCAGTGAGAAATAGCCTATTCATTATTTAGAGTACTCTTAAGTAATCAGAGTATCTGGTAGTAGTTGGTTTCTCAAAGTAAATTAAGTGACTGTAAAAAAAAAATTCTACTGTCTACCGTGGCTTGCTTTACAGTTTAAGGGTCTTACGAATGTGAAGTTTTCGTGTTTGTATTGCATTCAAGGAGACGAATGGAAGAAAACAAAATCCCAGCTATTTGCTCTGGACACCTGCTTTAAAGCTTTGGCCCATTTCTATATGCATTCCCTGTCCTTCAAACCAGCCCTTAACTGTCAAAATTGTCAGCACGTCCTTTAGACACCAACTTCATTAGACATGCTCAAGTTACCTAAAGGGACTTCAGGGATTCTAAAGTCAGTTTAATAACATGGACAGTCTCCTTGGAGTAAACCGATCTCTCTTGATCAAAGGAACAATAGTAAAAGGTAATTGGTCACCCCTTGCAAAACCTACACCTACAGCCAGCCTAGATCTTTAACTACAAGGTTACACTGCTTCTTTTGGGTTAGGGATGAGGTCAAAGTTCTAAGCAAGTGCAGAACCTTTTACCCACTTGGATGAGTTCAGAATAGTTGCATCCTTTCCATGGTAACGTCACTAAGTTTTTCTGTAACGCAGATTGGATTTACGGCAGGTATTAGGGATGGAATTTTCTTCTGTCAAGGAACATGACACCCAATTTAACTCATGAAATTTCCAGAATATGCCACCATATGTTAGAATGGAAGGCTATTTATACTCTCTGTAATTATGTTGTTATAAAACTAAAAATGAAATTCACCTTTTAATGAAAATAGATACACACTTACTCTCTATATGTAAAAGTAGCTGATCACAATAGTAGTAAATCTAAGTGAATTTACAGTTCCATAAATTATTTACATATTAAGTACATATTGTTAGTTAGTATTCCTTGAGCAAGTATATGTACTTACATATGTCAATACAGTAATTTACTTCTACATTACTTTACTTTTAGTGTAAAGCGTGACCAATGAGGCTACAAGGTTCTTAATATTATATATCCAACATTTTCAGCCCAAGTGAAAGATTACAAAAAAGAGTTGTAAGTAGTAACAATTTAATACTTTAAAAGGTTTAAAAATGGTGTACTTGTATAATACGCATTCTTAATCCTTACCGGTTAAATCTTATTATTTGTTCCTCCAGTAACTCCCTCTCATGAGTTTTTGATGAATTGAAACAGGTGCTCCAGAATATGAGTAGAATATGAGTAACCTGTTCAAGTACAGGTTTGTTGCTTAAATCAAGATCTTGCTTGTTTCAGTACCGCCTTGCCTTTGACAGCTCCTGTACCCAAATGGGATGTAACTGTGCAAAGACCGTGAAGGCTTGCTTCCAACGGCGTGACGTAAAAATCCTGCGTATTGGATCTTAAATGTTTCCTCTGTCCGGCCCTACGATCCTGTCCGGAGCTCAGGGGTAAACAACTGTAGTCCTGAGGGGGCCCCGGGGCTTTATAGTAACTCTAAGTATTTACCCCTGCGATGTCAGACCTGCCAGGTGTCTGGTGTCATAATGTCAGATTTATTCCGGCATTCGTGGTCTCCATGCAAGAGACTGTCGTCACCGACATTCTAGGTTAAAATTACAAAGGCAGAGGGAGAGTGTTTACATGGCTATTTTAAAATGCCCAGTTCTACCCCACCTCTGTGAAACTGTCTTGTTGCTAGTCTGGTTTTAGGACTTGGCAGATAGCGGTCTTGTGACTCCTATTCCAGTTGTTTCGACTTCTACTAATGCCCACAGGCAACTGGGCTATTTGTGACTCTCAAAACACTCTGTCCATTTTATTCTAAAGATACCACTGGACAGAATTAGAGGATACTAAGTGTGCTGTCCACGGTTCTTAATGGGCACCTCACACTTTTATTTATTTGACACATGTGGCTGTTGCACAATAAACAGGCGGCCAACAGTTCCACCCTAATATTGGCCGCTGACTCAAATAGTTTCCGGGCACAATAACGGAGAACAAGGAAAACAACAAAGCAAAAGCCTCTTGAGAATGGAGACACAGTAGAACTGGCAAATTTTAATACAGAGTTGTATGTTTGATGTTTTTTCGCTAATGAGTTTATTTTCAGCTGGCAGGAAATTGAGAAGAAATGACTTGCAATTCCCACAAAGAGACTCACTCTAGAAAAACAGATGAGGTGTTGTTTTCTTGTCAATCGCCTAGACCCATCTAAACCAAAACAAATGAGTTTGTTCTCCAAATAAATTGTGAACCCAACCCTTCAACAGATCTTGTTTTTGCAATTATTTTAATCTATTTACAGCTTTAATTATTTTACTAAGAAACTACTGCCGACAACTTGAAGACTCAGGTGCTTCAACTGGCACTAAAACTGGAGATGCCAACAAGCTAAATAAACTCATAAAGAAAGCAAGCTCTGATTTCCAAATTGCTTATCCATGACATGCTTGCAGGAATGAGGAGCACGTTCAGCACTAGACTGATCCTGCTCTGGTGCAACGGAGAGCGCAGCAGAAGGTAATTTGTGCATACTGTCACCATGTACACAGGCACTTTATGTGAACTTGGACCCCCGTACACCCACCTCATCAAAGCCACAGCTGTTCTTTAGCAAACCACATGAATCTTTTTGTGCAATTTCTTCAGATTATTGTGCAATCAATCAATCTATGCAAAACAGTTGTTCTTGTCACAGAAATTACACATGCAATCGGATGATTCCTGACATCACCAGTCAAATATAAAGCCTGTTACTTATTCTCCATCCACATGTATGCATATTCTTTCTGACCTCTCGGAGTATACAGTTATATACCATGTTCTTACTCACCTTTCCATGTTTCTGACAGGTAATCATTCCAGCCGATGTACAGTATCTTTAGAGTGCAGTGGCAGGCACTCTGGGTAATGTGGTAATGTGCCCCTTAGTAGTAAACTGCAGTTGCATATTTCATTGCAAGCCTTTGGTGGCAAAGCAAGCGTCAGTGTGCCTGATAGCCATAGTCCTCAACTCAAGAAATGTCTTCTGGGTAATGTAGTTTCCAGTGGCTCAGTGTTTTCTTATGTTGTGTAATAGTTTTTAGTTGCAAAAAAAAAAAAGAAACCTCTTGTCTTGATGATGTACCTTCCAATGGCAGCCATACATATGCGACTTGGATAAAACAGTCTCCAGCTTTTTGGAAATTAAGGTTTTGCAGAATTCTGTGCTTAAACGTGCTGTCTGTGCTTGGAAAGTGACCGTCCTGTGATTCTTCAACCATGGTGACATACACAACATTGACAAACAAACAAAACAAAGGGGCGAGACTATGCTAATGAGTGGACGGATGGCGGTCACAGGACAAAAAAGAGGGTGAAAAGAAATACAAGTTTAAAAATGGTGGCATAAGAGAGTGAGGAGAACAACACTAGAATGAGGATGAATAAAATGATGGGCTGAAACATCTGGGTGAATAACCGGCAGGATTAACGAACATGCATTAAAAAACGGGTGCGTGGGAAGACAGGATAAGAGAGAAAGAGAGAAAGGTTAAGATATTATAGCCATTAACATTTTCTGTTTGCGTAGTTTACAAACTATGCAAATCTTGGCAAATAAAAAAAATATGCTGCATTTTGCTAAATGTTAAAAGCAGTCAGGAGATGAACTCTCTGAAATATGTAGTGCTTTCTTGTTCTTCACTATCAAACTCACTCCCTTTAAAGGAATAGTTCACCTCATAATGAAAATTGTCATAATTTCCTTTGATTCTCTTTCCTTATGTGGAATTTAAAGGGGTCATGAACTGAGAAATCAAAATTCACTTGATCTTTTAACATGTAAGAGGTCATTGTACTATAAAAACATCCTGTAAGTTTCAGAACTCAAAACTTTCTCATTATTCTAAAACAGCTTATATTGAAGCCAATCTGCCAAAATGACAGTTTGTGGAATGTGACACTTTATGACGTAATAGTGTGTCTAAACACCGCCTCCGCAGAAGAAAATAAACGCCTACTTCTACATCACTGCCTGTTTAGCTCCGCCCACCGATTCGCGCACATAGTGTAAATAACTAGAGAGGCAAACGCAGATCTACGCAGAAACCAAATGATAAAGATGCTCCGAACACAACAAAACGCTGTTCAGTGCCAAGTTGTGGAAAAACACAGTCTTTGCATCGCCTTCCTTCTGATCCCAACATTAGCAAAGAGTGATCAGTGGATTAATTTTATTTTTAATGAAGTTCCAGACTGCATCTGTAAGAACTTGGTCGTTTGTTCACTTCATTTTACCACGGATTCATTTACAAACAAGGCGCAATTCGACACAGGATTTTCAGAAAGATTGAAACTAAAAGACGATGCTGTGCGACTATATTGGATCCGACAGTAATGTCGCACCACACAAGTGTGAGTAACTGTTTGTATTATGTGGTCACTATTGCTTTGTCTGTTATTACAGATAATTTTATATGTACTGAGTATTTATGCGTTTTTAATCTAAATCACAGCAGCGTCCATCTATGAAGGATGTAGCTGTCAAACATACACAACTGTTAGCCAATCATAGCAGTGGGCGTTTACTTCCGAGTCTACAATCCGCCACACCTATTCAAACAAAGCGTTCCGATGAGGTGGTCAAAACAGGACAGAAAATAGCCTACTATTTCTAAATTATGATGTTTTTTCTAGGTAAAAATCTTGAGAATAATACAAGTTTACCTCAGAGAACAGTACAAAATAATAAAAAAGGCAGTTCATGACCCCTTTAAATAAAAGTATGACTTTGCATTATTTGGCTTCTGTAACAACACGATAGCTTTGTTAGATGAACAACCAAAATATAATTGATTATTCACTGAAATTTATCCATTCTGCTGCAGCATTGTTATAGAATTTTTTATATACTGTTATAGTGTTTATTAAAAATTTTAAATTCGCTTTTATTTTTCAGTTTTCATTTTAATTTTAGTAATTTTATGTGCTTTTGTCATGTTTATTAGTTTATTTTTTATATTAGTTTTAATTTAATTTAGTTTTATTTGTAGTGATTTTGCTATTTAAACAGCTAAGGCAACCTTTCTCATTTTTGTTTTTATTTAAATTAAAGCAAACAATTTTTAATAGTTTTAGGTTTTGTTAACAATATCAACACTGCTCTGCTGTAAGTCACATCTAATTTGTGTTTGCATTCATTCAATTAATGTTTTACATCTGTAAAATCAAATATCCTATGTTCTGGCATGTCTTGTGACCAGTTGTCATTGATGTCAAACTCGACATGATGAACCTTGATGCAAATGAACCTTAATTTTTTTATCTGTTTCTCACTCAAAAGTATTGTATGGATTTAGAAGACTTAGAATAGAGTCCATTGTACGGACTACTTATATGATGCCCTTTTTTGAGTTTGATTGCCTCTGGGGCCGGTTGCATAAACATAGCCACTATGTTAAGACTGTGTCTTAAGAACTAGTTTAACCAACTAGCAGTTAACCAAGAGATAATCACTTGTCTGATTAATATTGGGCCAATTTACCTTTTTGTAACTGACTTTAAACAGTTATGACCAGTCTAGAAGAAAACAAATTAGATGGCTAACTTTTTAAGACTAGTCTAAGCAGTTTATGCAACCGGGCCCTGGTCACTGTTCCACGGAAGAAAGAGAATCAAGGGTGAGTAAATAACAGAACTTTGAATTTTGGGTGAACAATTCCTTTATGGTGTGTCAAACATTCTTGTTGTGCTTCACATAGACACACAGACTCTTGCCAGACTCACAGATAATGGTTCTTCTGAATCTCTTTCCTCAGGTTTTGGGACTTCAAGTCGGTCTATAAACCCCTGCAGCTCCTTCCTGAAAGCTTTCATTTGAGCGTTGATGCGGTAGAGTAGCTCGTGCTCCCTGATCCGCCCACCATCGTCATCATCTTCCATACGGCCGAAAAGATCCCCATTAGCTACGAAAACCCTTGCCTCTGCAATGATGGTACTGGTGTCGGCTATGAGCCGGTCAATGGTTCGCCCCAAATGCTCCGCTTCCGCTCGGATGTCAATCATCTGTTGCCTGTCCCGTATGGAGCGTGAGAGGAGCCGAGCGGATTCAGGAGAATAAAGAGAACGAGTTGGTGTGAGGCACCGAGCATTGCGAACTTCCTCCGAGTCACTTTCTCCTCCGACAGGACCCTCACGTTTGCGATGGGGAGGGAGGCGAGAGGAAGACGAGTCATCATCGCTACCTCTACGCCCTCCGATTCCAGGACCAGTGTCACTCTCTGCGTCGCTATCCCGTGGTGTGATGGCTAGGTGAGATGCTAGATCATACCTTTGCATGTTGGAAAGCAGCACACGGTTCTCATACTGCAGCTGCATCACTTTCCCACTCAGTTCATTGATCTGCTTCCTTGCTGCCTTCAGCTCCTCCTGCAATGCCTCGGCTTTGGAGCTGTCTCCTGCTCCACTGGTGGCACCCGTTGCATTGCCACCCAAGGTGTGCCTTGTACCCTCTTTAAAGCGCAGTTTGTTCAGCTCACATGTCACTCTCTTATTCTGTTCCTCTACATCGGCCAGGTTCCTTCTTAGAAGTTCCGCCTCGTCCTCCACCAACTGCAGTTGTTGCCTTAGCTCGGACAGCTCCGACCCCTGCTCCCGCCCCATCCCTCCTTTCGCTCCGGACAAGCCCCCATTAGATGACTCTTCCCCTCGAAGATCATCCAACTCCGCCCTCAAGCCACGGTTCTCCACCTCCAATTCGACTATTTTACGTCCCAGGATGTTGGCCTCTTCTTCCACCAATCGCAAGCGGAGTTTAAGCTCGGATTCCCTTGTAGTGGGAGGGCCACCAGCTTCACCCTTTGGATGAGGGCTGTCCAGATCCCCATAGAAAGAACGATACTTTTGGAGTTCTTGTTCCAAACGGTCCTTTTCCTTGTCAACTGTGGCCATTTTCTTTCTCATTAAGGTAGCCTCCTCTTTAATGAAGGCCAGCTGGCATTTCAGGTCCTCATTGTCCTCCTTATGGACAAAAGTGCTGTGTTAAAGTGCTGGCACATTAGCAAAATTTTGGCAAGATTTTGTGGACAAAAAAGATCCATTGTTGATGTTTTTGCAATGTATGAAGCACAGCCCAAATATAAGTGACTTTTAAACCAAATAGCTTTCTGTTGGTGAAAAAAGCTTATTTGTATGGAAGCCCGTTTCCACCACTGAATAAAAAATAAAACCAGGTAATTGCGACTTTTTATCTCACAATTCTGACTTTTTTTCTCGGAATTGCGAGTTTATATCTCGCAATTCTGACTTTATAACTCGCAATTTTGACTTTATAACTTTATAAATAATTGCGTGTTATAAAGTCAGAATTGCGAGATATGAACTTGCAATTCTTAGAAAAAAATTCAGAATTGCGAGTTTATATCACACAATTCTGAGAAAAAAAGTCGCAATTACCTTGTTTTATTTTTTATTTAGTGGCGGAAACGGGCTTCCATATATTTGCGTGACTGACATGAGTACAAGCAAAACCTGAATGTGCAACTTTGTCTCCTTCATGCAAAAAAATTGCATGGATTTCTATTGAAATAACTGGATTTTGCCCACAAAATTTCATAGAGCAAAGGTAAATGTGAGAACAGCTTTACATTGTATGTATCGATACAATTTTTGTTTGATTACATGGCATCTTTTCATTCTGTATAGTTAGCAATGCAGTGCACTTCATATCTTTGCAAAAAAAAAAAAGAAAATGCATTACTGGTTGTAATTTAAATGAATCACTTAAACTAACAGCCTTCATTTGACCCTATACTGGTTGATGTCAGTGTTTCATCTTCACCTCTGTAGGAGTCTGAGTTTTCCTCTCAGGCTTTTGTGCATCTTTGCTTCCTCTTCGTTTCTGAGACTGGAAAAAACAAATGAAAGCTACGGTATGAATATGTATTTAAACCTATTCAGATCTGTTGTAGTAATTTGTGTTTGCATTCCTACCTCTTTGGCTTTGTCCAGCTCATTTTGCAGGGCTTGCTTGGTGACTTCCACCTCAATAAGTTTCTGTCTCAGTCGCTCATTTTCCTCATCTGTCTTTGTTCGTTTCTCCTCCACGTTCTCCAGCTCATGGTGGAGTCTTACAGACACATCCTTGGCAACCTGTCAGAATGTGGTGGTGTTGCTTAGTGGTTAAAGATCTGATTCGTAAACTATCAATGTGCTCTTGAGAAAAACACTTAACCTTAGGTTGCTCCAGGGAGACTGTCTTGGTAATAATTGCACTGTTGCTTTGGATAGAAGCATCAACTAAATGACAAGTTAGTAATTAGATAAAAATGGTGCAAATAAGTGCTTGTTGGATGGGTAATTTATCATAGACCTTCTCTGCTTTCCTTTAAAGATAAATACATGGGTACTTGCCTTTAAATCTTGCTCTAAGCTCCTTAGGAGTTCCTCGTCAATTTCTCCAGCTTGTGCATACCGAAGTCGTTTGCGTTCGGCTTTACGGAGTCTATACTGAAGGATGCGACAATTCTTATTTGCACGCTCGACATCGCGCCGCATATCTTGTAACTGACAGGTGTCCTCCTCATAAAAGGTGTCGCGCATCTCCTCCATTTCCATCCGCATCTCCTCAATCTCATTCTGTGAAAACCAGAGTGTTCTCATTAATAAAAAAAAAAAAATAGAGAAACCCTTATTTTCATACTTTCTACTCTGCAATTATATTGCAGAGCTATGCAAAACAGATCTCTGCATTTACATTATTTGAATAAACTGCACATTATTTCCACAAATTACATGCTTAATTAATCCTTGGCAAACTGTTGCTTGAACATGCAATTAGTGACGCGTATTTTGCACATACCAAGGCCATTTTCATAACTGTAGTTTGCTTTGTTCTGAAACAGGGACTAAATTGTTACAATGTTGCATTTCTCATGGTTCCGTTCACTTTCAGAAGGTAACAAGTCACCTGAGAAAACTGCCCCCTCATCATCATAATGTTTATGTGCTGTTTATGTTCTAGGGTCTTGATCAGTGTTATTTCAAGATGACTGGACAACATCTCTGCAGACTTATCGTGGCTTTCTTTTTGTTAATCACCAGTATCAGGCTGAGTGGGAATCAAGATTGTGTTTGGAAAACAATATTGCCATACACTTGTTGAACAGAGGAGTCATTAAAAGGCATTTTCAGAGGAAAAAAATGTGTTTTGATTATAATTTGACATGCTGACCCACAGAATTCAGGTATGCTTACAGTTATCAACACACCGTATGTATCATTTATCAGTTTTGCTAATGGTTATCAACATATGTATTGCTAATTAATTTAATGTGGAAATCTACATTTGTGTAGTTATACATTTGCATTGTGCATATTCCGAGAATTTTGTATTGTGTGTATTCTTTTTTCCTATATTTATTTACATTTTTGTCAAGTATTGATTGTGTCTAGCACTTCTACAACATCTATCTATCTGTCTATCTATCTATTCCGTCAGTTCTTTCTGTACAGCATTTCTCCATACATTCATCCTCATCTATTAAACTAGATATCTATCTATCTAAACCTCTTATGCTCTTAAAAAGGACAATGTCTGTTTATTCATCCATCCATCTATCCCTACCTCCATCTTCCTCAGATTACATCTATCTATCTATCTATCTATCTATCTTTTCATCTATCCATCCTCCCAACAATTCATCTTTTTTAAACATTATACATTTCATCGTCATAATTTCTCAAGCATAGCAAACAAACCCTAAGATCTTCGTTTTCATCCTCCAATCTCTGGATCTCGGCCTGCAGGGCTTCATTCTGCTGTGTCACGGGCTCGTCGACCCCACTCGTGGCCTGTGCGGCCGGTCCCGGTTGCGTCTCGCCTGATGCTTTGCGCTGCATCCTGCCGCTTTTCTTCAAGCGCTTGTCGATGTGATACTGGATGAGCTCTGATTGCAGACAGCCTCCGCCCCAGAAGGCCGGCCCGCAGCCCACGTACTCTCCTCCCGCAGCGGCCTCTCTCTCCCCCTCACACCACCACCGGAGGAGCCGTCGGGCTGCTCCGAGGACGAGTCTCTGTTGACGCACGGTAAACGCAGCGCGCGGTTCGTGTCCGGTGGTGGAGCGCGATCAGTCCGATCCTCGTTTTCCCAAACCGCCTCAGTTTCAGCACCATGAACAGCTGCCGCAGCTCTCACCCTCTCGACACGCGCTCCTTGAGCCGCCTGCTCTCCCTCGCGTCCTTTAATGCCTTTTCCTCCGAGCTTCGACGCAGCGGATGATGAGGAGCGGCTGCCGATGGGTTTTGAAGGCCGGTTTGGCGGGGGTTTGTCCGGGAGATGGTCGCCTCCACCCTTCGGTTCTGTTCGCTGATGGTGGAAAATCCGCAGCGCCACTTGCGGCAGAACTATTCATGTCATATAACAGACCTCCAAAAACACTAACGAGTTTCATGCCATTTGTAAGAGGGGAAAAAGGAAATGTTAGAATAAACTTTATTCTTATTTAAAGAGTACAAGTAGAGACAATGAAATGCAGTTGTCTGCATATAAATGCAGCCCTATTAATAAATAATTTAATACATTTATAAATAAAATTAACATACAAACGAACAGCAGTTTTCTGAGAGGAATGTGAATTCGTATCGTTTAAAGAATTATGTAGGTGAGTAACATTCATTTCAGACTTACAAGCTACATGTATTTGTCATTCAAGTTTATTGACACCCATTACAGTAGGTTTCTATTACAGTAGTAAAATGTTTTTGAGAATTTTCTGGTTCTTTGCAAGTTTAGAGCCTGTCCAAATAAACATATAATGATTACATCTTGGTGCAGTCCTAATTTGAGTTGTTCTTCAAGAACATTTAATATCGCGATGTTTTCTTACCTGTTTATGAACTGTGCTCATTTATATCCAGTGTGAGTGAGACAGTTCACTTCAGCTCGAGGGTACCAGGCACTGCTTATGCTCGCGAGACACTGACGTTTACTATTCATGAGGTGATGTAACAACAGATATAAGGAAGTGTGAGTACCATGTTGTTAAAATACTTAAGTACCAAATTAACTGCCATGTTCTTAAAATGCTATATATAAACAGTCAATTTAAAATGTTGTTTTTAAATATAAATGTAACATTTACAACTATATTATTTTCATTATTATTAGATTGTTGATTTTTTTTTTTCTGTGAGATTTTTTTAGAGGTCGGTGTGTACAGACTTGTTCCCTTTAAATCCTTAGAAGGAGGGAAACTGAATGCTGCTGAAGTTTGCTGCTTCACAGATAAGTGAAAATGCAGCGTCATTCCCTCGCACTATTATGCATGAATAGATTCGAAAGGTCATTCTGGAGACAGGCCAGCAGTCAGATTACAACAGAAAATATTTTATGTAACTCTGCAGTGAATCTTATGAATTTATTATTATTTATTTTTTTTATTGCAAATGTAACAATTACACTATAATTTTTAGGGTACGACAAATATACATTATGTGCTGTTTTAAATGTCCTTTTTCTGTTTTTACAAGTTTTCAGGGCCCACCAGTCTTGTTCAGGGTTATCATAAAACTAAAACCATAAAGAAAAAAAAAACTTGAAATAAAATAAAATATGACTGAAATAGAATAAAATATATAAAACTTAAGCTAAATATATTTAAAATATTAAACAATATAATAAAAGAGTAAAATAAAATATTTTTATAAAATATATAAAAAACTCATTCAAAATCATAAACTATGATAGTATTTCAGTTAAACTAAAATAACAGTCTTGGTCTGTCACTAGTCTTTGTCTGTAATTGAAATCAATCTCTCACATATTAAAAACCATCACTTTGATCAAATGCTCTAGATTGTACTGAATTGTAACGGTAAATGTTATAATGAGTCACACAGTGAATCTCAGGTCGTTGGCACTGTGATATCAATCTGTAATACTGCCTGTGAACACTGGAGGGCGCTATCTGTGTACTTGAATTGGAAATAATCTGATGAATAGAAGAAATAACATTTCCTATGACATCTAAATAGGATTTGGGGGTCTTAGCTGAGTTATATGATAGGAGGCTTTTTGTGTGGACACAGAGAAGAGCTAATTATCTCAGGGAGTGTTTGTAGTGTATATTATCAGAGGAACAGGTTGGGAGAAAGGTGAACCCACTTTCTGTTAATAGGGCCTGTGGAAATCTCTGGCCTGTTTGCAATCATCTTATTGATGAACATCCTTGACCAGACACAGGAAGAGAGAGAGAGAGAGAGAGAGAACTTATAGAATGGGTTTGGAGAATAAGAATTTGAAGATGATAGCTAGTATGTATGTGCAAACCAAATGCATTTCTGCAATTAATTTAGTTTCAGTAACTCAGTTTCAGTTTGGCTATACTATGTCAAAAATAATCCTAATAATGCTAATACTAATACTAATAAATATTTCTTTTTTTGTGCACTTCCCGTAAGTATTTTTTAAGCTTCAGAAACAGACAGATTAGACTGTTTATATTAAAGTTAACAGTTAAAATAATAAAGAGAGTATTATTAAAATGCATTATTTAAAGAAAGACGACTGTACATTGTGCTAACATATGAAAACAGCTATGGACATTTACGTTTTCCATTGACATGGATTCTGCTGGCTGGCTGGTTTAAATGGAAAATTACGTAATTAAAAAAATAACGTGTAAAATCATTTGACTGGCTTTTTTATTGCAAAGACCTTTGCACTTTATGCAAATTAGACATTTTAAAGAGTAAAAAGTATGGTGGTTTGTCTTTGGAAATGTAATTAAGAGAGCTAGTTTTTGAGTTTACTAGTTGTCAAATATAAAATTCAAAAAAATATGAATAAAATAAATTTTCTCTATTTAAAGCAGCATTTACTTCTCTTTTCCTGCATAAAGGACATTTATTATCTTATTTGGCATACTATATATAGAACATTTCTAACTTATTGTGGATATATGCATGTGAAATTGTCATGTGTAAAGTCATATTTATTGCATTCATCCATCTTTAATAGTTTTAGTTTGATACCAGTGTACATTTCCCCCACTGTGACCTGAATAATGCTACATACTCTGACGTGGATATAAGCTCTCTTACAGCGAAAGCCAATTTACAGCCTGATTAGTCCAGATCTGTCTGCCCAACCCCTCAAAGCTCTGGCCTGGGAGCTCCATCGCGGTCGGAGGACACTTCATTAAAGGTCCAGGAAGGAGAGAGATGGAGGCAGAGGGTCTGCTAAAATAGGCATGCAGACATCCTCTTCTCATATTAAAGTCCATGAGTCATGGATGGTTGCAAGAGAAGAGCTAAGGTGTTTTGTGCATTGCTAAGTAATTGTTAGGGTGTCCCTATATGGTTGCTAGGGTGTTCTGGTGGTTTCTTATTGGCTGAAGTAATTACAATCATTTAGAAAGGCAACAGAACATCTCTCCTAAAAAGCTGCATGATTTGAGATGTCATTGATGTCTTTAGCAAACTTTTTTTGGTCTAAGACCAACCTCACACACACACACACACACACACACACACACAAAGATAACTATATTAGCATCCACACCAACGCACAATAACATTTGTTTATTATGAGCATGCGCTGCAATTGTGTTGCATCAAAATACTCCAGCTCGTTAATATCGGATCGATTCTGATTGGCTGTCACTGTTTTTATCGTTCATCAGCTGGAAAAAACCTTCATTCTGAAAGTGATTGCAATGATATTGTTCCTCTGTGTCATTATCATTATAGAATTAGAGTGATTATTAAAACATTACCGTTATCGTTATATATATATATATATATATATATATATATAAATAAAAAAAAACAAACAAAAAAACAATTGTGTGATGTAAAGTCAGAATTTTGAGATGTTTTTTTGTGAAAAAACATTCAGAACTCTAGTTTATAATTTTTGTGAAAAAGTCAGAATTCTGAGTTTGTCATAATGAGTTTATACCTCACATTTCTGTTTACATCTCGCATTTCTGACTCTTTCTTAGAATTGCAAGAAACGAAGTCCGCATTGTGAGATAAAAAGTTGCATTAATTTTTTTTTTTAATTGTTTTATTCTGTGGCAGAAACAGGATTCCATAATAATAGCAATGCTTGAATTAGCAAAACAAAACAAAAGAGACAGAGTCATTTGTAAGTAATTAGCAAACACGCATGAAAGAGAGTGAGGGAAGACAGAAAATAGGGGTGACATCCTGTTTATTTCATTAAATTCTGCATCAACTGGTATACGAGAGGAAAATTGACATTTGTAAAGCCTGTGTACTTCCTTTGTTGAGTATTCATACAGAAAATATATAGCCGTTTTCAAACATGTTTTGCCTCCCTTCTTTTTTTCCCCCCAGTCATGGGATTCTATTATCACAGGAACTTTTTTCATAAAAGGGAACAAAAAGCAAAAAAAAAAGTAATGCGATATGACTTGCAAAAACTTCATAAAAAGCTACATGCACAAAGCAATAGAGAGGAGTACACATACCTGAACAGACATTAAGGACACAAGTATGTGTGTGTAGTGTGTATGCAGTATATGTCTAATTTTACATGTGGAACAGAAACATATGAAACTACCTGAGTATATAGCCATGACACCATCATTACTGCACGCAAATCTCAGGAACTTGTTTTGTCACAGGAAATTAAATTGAAATAATTATATTATCTAATGCAAGAGTATAAACCCACCAAATGTACAGTGATTTTCTTTGGTAGAACTGTGTTGCCACTTTAGTAATTTGTAATAACGGTCACCTGAGCCCATAAACACCATTGTTTCACTACAAATGAAGATTCAAACAGACAATAATAATAGATATTACAAAAAATAAATAAAAAAAAAAGCGGGATTATCCTCATGTTTTATAGAAGTGATTCAGACTTGCATCTCCAAGGATTCATTTCTCCATATCATTTTTTATTTAAGGGCTCAGTCTTTCAGGATTCAAGAGTGTCACGAAAGCTGAGCCATTTATGTAAGAATCTTTCATCAGCTGCTTATACTAAATAAAAACATTAAAAGAATCAGCTTGTTTATGTGAAAAAGCATATTTAACTGATTTTGTGGAAGAAAAAAAAACCCTGACTATTCTCCCCCCGATGGTAACTAAACATCTCAAAGTAGCTTGCTATTCTGATTCAGTAAACCATAAGGGACATTTTAGAATATATAACTGTCACAAGTAGCCTAAACAACTCAAGGGAGATGACAGAGAAAGTGACGTCACACAGGACTGGTTGCATTGGAAATGTCCCTAGTTTGAAATACAATCAGCAACAAAAAAGACCAAATTTGTTTTCACAATTACCAAACAGTCTGTAGCGGTTGAGATTCCATGGGTAATTTTGTAGCCCATGAGACCCAGTGTTTCACTTCCTTCCATGTTTCTTTTCAGTCATGCTTTCCTTTTCCTTTCTTTTGTTTCTTGCCATTTTCCATGACCTCCGGTGCCTTATTGGTGCCATTGGAGACGCCGTTAACGGCAGATTTGGCCGACTTGAGGCGTGGCTGGCGGCGGTAGGTCTGGTAGTAGAAATTGGCGAACAGGATGATGAACGTGACGGCGTAGCCAATCAGAGCCCACTGCATCCAGGCCGGGAATGGGCAGCCCGTGTAGAGAGAATGAGCGGCATGGCCAATGGTGACGTGGAACTGGATCTAAACATAAGCAAACAGGTATGTAACAGAAATCTGCAACTTATCAACACTTGTGAAGACTTCTTTGATTGCTTCAAGTAGTCTAGAAGAACATAAAGATCAGATAATGTCACAAAATGACAATTTCACGGCCAAGAAATGTTCTGTTTGATTGATGTTGTTTTACCTCAATAGGTTATATACAAGGATTCACTGCATTCAACCATAGGATTGTAAATATTATTCAGTTACTTGCTAAATGTTTCTGTAATATTTTCTCTAAATCAACATATCGATTCAAAAAATTATTTTTTTCTTATTATTCAAAATATACAAATTATTTTAAAAAAATATGATAAAGACACAACTGTAACTGGATGAACTATTTACACTGTAGTGGACTTTTGACAAAAATACACTAGATTGTTCATTCACAGACTCAAGAATTGTATTTTAAAGTGAACGAATGATTAATTTATTAAAATAATGCTTATTATAGTAATTATAGCTTATTATTACATTCTACAATCGTTACATGGAAATTTCAAAGTTACACTGCATTTTTAAATCCCCACTCAGCTTATTTACCTTATTTAACTATATTTACTTATTTTTGTATGAAAGCTTGTTTCCGCCATGAGATTTAAAAAAAATGATAAAAGGTAATTGAGATTTTTTTTTATCTCACAATTCTGACTTGTTTTCTCAGAATTGCAAAATATAAACTCAAATGCGAGATCAAAACTCAAAATTCTGAGAAAACAAGTCAGAATCGCAAAATATAAACTCAGAATTGTGATATAACTCGCAATTCTGAGAGGAAAAGTCTTTATTGTGATATATAAACTCGCAATTT
This sequence comes from Sinocyclocheilus anshuiensis, assembly GCF_001515605.1. Taxonomy (NCBI): domain Eukaryota; kingdom Metazoa; phylum Chordata; class Actinopteri; order Cypriniformes; family Cyprinidae; genus Sinocyclocheilus; species Sinocyclocheilus anshuiensis. Next base: position 1,231,499 of record NW_015544250.1, on the reverse strand, counting down.
CAAGAAAAAAAGATGTAAGATAAAAAGTCTCAATTACATTTTTTCTTTTTTTATCCCCTGTTGGGAAAAAAATGGAATGAAAAAAAAAGTCAGTTTAATGGCCACATATAAACTAATTTATATGTTTAAATTCATTTTATCAGTCAGTTTATATCTTGAGATAAAAAGTCGCAATTATCTTTTTTATTCCATAGTGGGAAAAAAAACAGAATTGCGAGAGACTAAGTCAGAATTCCGAAGAGTCATAATTGTGACAGAAAAAGTCACACATAACTTTACTTTTTAATTCCATGGCGGAAACAGGCTTCTGTAGAATTGTATATCTTGAGCTAAGTGAACTAATAAGAAATCCAAATCAGTTTGGTAGATGATTATTTTCCATGCATCATTTTAAGAGGGATGTGGAGTGTTTATTTACCATCTGAATAATAGTGAGGTATTTCTTCCACCACAGGTACTTCTGGATCTTTGGGCCGAACGCTGCCAAGCCATAGTAGCCGTACATCAGCACATGAATGCCTGAGTTAATCGTAGCGCCAAAGAAAGCTGTGAAGAGGGAAGGAGATTTAGTTAGATAAACCATCAAAAAATATATTGGTCCAACAAATGTAGGTAATTGAGGAGTTTGATATTTTTAGATGTTTTTGCCACTTTGCATTTGAAAAGTGCTTGATTTGTGATGCTTCAGCGCTTTTTGTTGGTCAGTGTGCTGCGCTTGTGCTGCGTTCACTTGACTGTATGAACTTGCCATCAGCCTCTTTTAACACGCTTGTTTGCACTATTAAAATCAGAGTTCATGCAGAAATGATCATACAGACTCGTACAGGTTTAGAAAGAGATTAGGTTGAGTGTAAATGACAGCAAATTGTCCCTTTAATTTATATATTATTGAGAACTCAATGCACTGTCAACAAATTTAAAGGGACAGTTCACCCAAAAATTTAAATTCTCATCCTTTACTCTCCCTCGAGTTGTTTCAAACCTGAATGAGTTTCTTTCTTCTGTTGAACACAAAAGAAGATATTTTGGAGAAAGTTGGTAACCAAACAGTTGTTAGTCCCCATTGACTTCCATAGTAAAAAAATAATATGGAAGTCAATGGGGACCAGAAACTGTTTGTTTACCCACCTTGCAAATGATGCCAATGTGAACTACCCCTTTAAGTAGCGTTGGATAAAAGCATGAAAAACACAAAAACATGACGCCCAAATGGTAAATGGTTCATAAAGAGATGTTGTAAAGTCTTTGTTCAATTATACAGTACTGTATATTTTGGCCTCATTTTAGGTTTAGGCTTAATATAGGCTTAGCCTTAGGACTTTAGGCTTTGGCCTAGTCTATTATAATCACAACTGTCTTAATTTGACAACAATAGTTATTTAAATATATTTAGGTCTTCTAAATCAATAGATGTGTGCCATCAAAAAATATATTGGTCCAACAAAATATTGATTGAGTTCTAGGATTATTAAGGAATGGTGTATTTTTTGGGACAAAGGGATGGTTTCATGGAATTAATTTTCTTACATAAACAGTCACATTCATGTGGAAATTTTTATAAGACACAGAAATCCCTTCTGCTCGAGTTTCATGAATAAAGCAAATTGCTTCAAGATGCCATTCGGTTCAAGCTATATTGCTTAAGTGAACACTATTTAATATCAAGCACTGAATATGAAATGTTCTGGAAGTGTCACCAACATTTGTTGAGACACAAGATTACAACACGCAGTCATCTCAAAACAGTCCTCCACCCATTTCAGATCTTTATCCTTTGTTCACCCTTTCCGCTTTATTACCCTTCTGACCATCTGTACCCTTGCAAACCCTTTGACCCTTTCCACATCCCCCTAAGCTCTCCTAACCTTTCCTCAAATCTCCTCATCCTTCTGTTTTTTAGTTCTTTTCTTGTTCATGCCTCAAAATGCAAAACAAGTATAAAGTGGAGAAGTTGTTGACAATGGTTCTCATGCAAATCAACCGTTATCATTTCAGATGATCCACTTTGCTGGCCTACAATTTAATTTCCTCACACTGGTGTTAATGGAGAGACATCTAGCAGAGCAACATATAAGCAAAATGAGAAATGCATGAACTCATTAGATGTACACCTTGATTGCAAATTAAAGGGATCGTTCACCCAAACATGACAATTCGGTCATCATTTACTCTCCCTCGAGTTGTTTCAAACCTGAATGAGTTTCTTTCTTCTGTTGAACACAAAAGAAGATATTTTGGAGAAAGTTGGTAACCAAACAGTTGTTAGTCCCCATTGACTTCCATAGTAAAAAAATAATATGGAAGTCAATGGGGACCAGAAACTGTTTGTTTACCCACCTTGCAAATGATGCCAATGTGAACTACCCCTTTAAGAATATACGGTCTGTACAGTAGAAAAAGCATTACGCCTATGGAGAGCCCCTTACAAGGATAGCAAACCAGACGTGTGTGTGTGTGTGTGTGTACTCACACTGTCCACCAGGAACCCACTTGATGCCGATCCACCACAGGATAAACATTGTGCAGTGGTGATAGACGTGCAGAAAGCTGACCTGATTAAACTTCTTCCTCATGATGAAGAACACTGTGTCCAGAAACTCCACCCCCTTAGAGATGTAGTACCACCATAGCGCTGACGCTATCTGTAGAAACACCACCAGTATCAGTGACGATATCTATCTATCTGTCTGTCATTGTTCTATCATTGTATCATTTTCTTTCTTTCTTTCACAGATCTGGACTGGTAACCAAATGGTTGTAAGTATAAAAACAACTGGGTGTTCTGTGAAATCCCATAACCATTGAAGCCTTGATCAAGACGTATAACCTAAGCTCTTACTTAAGTCACATTAGATAAAGGTATATAATTATTCATTGCAATTCATTTGCCGATTAGGTATATTTGTAGCAGGAGCCATGAGAATGGAGGTGTGGCCTACAGGTGGGGAGACTCCTGACCTCATCTCTGTCCTCACGTCACCAGGGAAACCAATCTTGCCAATGAGGGTGACGATGCATGCCAAGACAACAGCATGAGGGAACTCTAACCGTCGTCAGTGAAAGCGAATTCAGGGATTCGGCATTGCGGCCTCCTGATTAAAGATAAGCCTCGCTCTCACAGAGATCTCCTCAACTCTCTCCCTGTTCCTTACAGCTGTAAAATACCCTCTGAGTGCTACAAGATCATGGTGTGTTTAAGGGAAAACAGTGCGTTTCTTACCCGGACTTCATTTACATCATTGGAGTAGTTCACGGGCTGGCAGAGGTAGCTGTATCCGGCCGCTCTGGAGCCCAGGAGCAGCTAGAGACAAAAACACATTATTCATTATTATCCATTTGTGCAATATACTGTCTGTGTAATACTGTCTGTATAAGAAGCAATAGTCAAATGTCACAATGTTTTTGTTTTTTCTTGAACCAGTGATCTAGTGCCAAATGTCTGTGACCTGTCTGTGGTACAATATTGCACATGTTGTGCTGAAATCAATGCTATTTTGCTATTGCTATCTTTTCACACAGTGAGCATTTCAAGCATGAATAAATAAAAACCTGATAATGCTAAAATCGTATTGCATAATATGAATATCAGGCAGGATTGTTGCATATGGGAAGTTGACAAGTCCTGCAGTTCATTATTATTATTTTATACTGTTATATTTTGAACATTATATTTTTGTTATATTTCAACATTTTAAATATTTTTAAATGTGTATTTGTGTG
>NW_015544250.1:1219405-1227630 GCF_001515605.1 Sinocyclocheilus anshuiensis | reverse complement strand
TATATATATATATATATATGTGTGTGTGTGTATATATATATATATATATATATATATATATACAGTATATATAAATATAAAATTCTTAAAACAAGACAACAATTTTCCAATAGCAAAAGAAAAATAATATAATCAAAAAATACTGAAGAAAATAATTTTTTTGCAGTATATATTTACGCAAGGAACACAAACACATCAGAACGCTGTGATTTTACTGTGTGAAGTTGGAAAACTATGTAATGCATAATGCAGACTTCTTAATGACATTTTTTACCATACATATTGCAGTGCTACTGTATTTAGGAATACTATCGTACCACTAGTATTTTCTGGTACTATGACACTTCCATGCAACTATGCTTGTTGAGGCCTCTGTAAACGTGATTGGTCCTAATAGATTCAAATGGATTGACAAGGAGATCAGCAGACCTCTTTGCAGATGTAGAAGTTAAGCAGCACCATGCTGAAGTTGTACACAATGAGGGTTTTTCTGAGCTGAAAAGGCTCCCGGTTCTGCATGTAAAGGGGTCCGACCCAGAGGAAGAGCATGTAGAGAACGCTGATCCCCAGGGTGGGGAGCGGAGATGACATCATCGGCCATTCCTCCACGCGCTTATCTGAGATTTAAACACATAAAACCCAATTCGATTTATATTCTTAAAAATATAAAAATACATATGTAAAAAGATTCTCACCTGCTATGGTAAGGCTCCATTTATAAAACTCTGCAGAGTCATTCATGAAGTGAATGATTGTCTCCATGGCTCTAGTTCTAAGATGATTATCCTGTGAAGGAACAAAGCGAATAGAAGCATTTTAAAAGTGCTCGTCTTAGTCTTTTCCTTGCTCAATATGAAAATAATTCCTTTAGGACTGTCGGCCCAACAATACAAAAATCATTTCACAAGACCATAAATATTAGATTTTGATTGCTCATCACATTGTGCCACATAACTATGCTGTAATAATATTCTGTTACACGATTACCGAGCTAAAATATAGGATGTAGGTTACATGCTAAAAATGTATCATTTTTTGTTTGTTTTTCCAGATAATGCACCAAAAGGTGAACCCAGCAACATAGTGACAGATGTGTATTACTGAGTGTCACTATTTATCTCAGCAAGCTGCAACTAAACCATATTCCACACCTGAGTGCCAGGTAAGCAGAATTAATATAAGTCAAAGTCCACCAGTGTCATTACATAATTAGCCCGTCTTCCACAGCCCTGCTGACGCCCGTGCATTATTTAGCGGCCCTATCGTTTTGCACTGAAACAAACGGAAGGAAAACAGGACAGCTGTATACGGTCCCAAATATAACACACAAGCAAAAGGGTCAAATTCACAAGCAAAGCAGGGAGAGAATAAGCTTTGCTAAAAATACTTGGTGTTACATCAGGTTAAACTTGATTGAAATATTTAAGAGCTCTCCAGAACAAAATGGTCACACAAATGAAAGCTAAATATGCTTATGCATATTAGTGTTCCCAAAAATATCTGCACACTTAAAAATGTCTCAATATCATTGCATTAGATAGAACATATAAAAGTGTGATTTTTATCTGTGCTGAAACGCTGCAGGATCTTTTCTCTTCAGGGTTTTCATGATTTTTAAGTGGATCTAGGAAGTCAGTGTTCCACATATTTACAAAGTTGTCCTAGCAGAGCAACCACGTATGTAGTAATTCAACACATTAATTATGTTCCATTAACCGCAAATAAACACAAAGTCATACAAAACTTATGTCTTCATTTTCAATATAGGGGAGACTGGGGCTAGTTGTCACAATATCTTTACCTCAATAACTATAAGCTTTTGAGTCAAAAGTCCAGCTGCACAAATGTATGTGTGCTCAGTGGTTTTATATGTTGGTCTATAGTTTAAAACTCTTTAATTAGGAATTTTTTGTGACTCTGTCCTCCAAACTAAAATTCCATTATCGTTTTTTTGCTAAATCTGTTGGGTAACAAGTGTGCATACAAAAAAACACACCAGCATGCGTTCAGAAAGAGTTAACTATATAATGATAGGCAGATTTTCACTAAAGGCTGAACTGTGTTCTCAGGACAAGAGTATTTTTCAGGTTGGTTCAGGTCATCACATTTATATTGGGGCAAGTAGTCACGTGTTTCATGTTGTTTGTTTTTATGCAATTTATTAATTGCAATTTCTTCTGACCAAATATTGCTTTGGTATTTTTTCATTTTTGTTCTTTTAAGAATTGTTTTTGTGTTTTCTACTTGTTTTAATGCTCAAAAGTCAATAATTGGCTGTTTAATGACAGTTTGTACCCCATATAGTGTGACAACATGCCCCACTACCTACAACTTTAAAGTTTGTGCCTCTTTGGGATTTGACAAAAATAAACCTACACAGAAAAATATAACTAGCCCTGGTTTCCTAAGTATGCTGTTTTAGAATTCAAGCCCTAACAAACTTCTTTTCCTGCTTGTTTTGAAAAGGGTGTTTGTGTTCTTTCTTTAATCTTATAATACCTTTTAATATTTTGTATCTAATGCAGTGACATTTAGACAGTTTTAAGTGTAGATTAAGTCTGTAAATATGTTTTGAGGCCGCTTAACACGTGCAAAGATGGCATAGATGATTTTGCACTATAAAGTGGAAGAGATGTAGCTCCGTTCAAATACATGTCGGCACGCAGTGCAAAGTTCCTGTGCGTCCCCACTGAAGACAAACGCCTCCGTGCGCGTGTGTCAGCAGGTTTCACCAGCATTTGTCAGTCAGGCTTTAATTCCTTTTGATCTACGAGCTTAAAGTGTAAGTACAAATGCCCATCGACCCACATCTGAGGCCGCAGCACACAGAGGGATAATCGCCATGAAGGTTATCACCACCAGATGCTCCAACTACAACTACTGAGATCTAAAACTTTTCCAGAAACAAAGAAAACCATAAGGTGCAACTGTCCATCTGTACTAACCAGTCAACTGATATGAGCAAACAAACTCTGCATATACTATATATGAAATTAAACAAACGTGAGCAAGAATAAAAGGAATATGCACAGAATATAATCAGGGTTCTTCAATGGTTCTTTGCAGTATCTTGAACTCACCCTGTAAAAATGTGTTGTCAAATAACCCAATATGGAAAATTAACTGGTCACAGTCAAATAAATTAGTTATATATTTGCATTTATGCAACACGCTTACATTTTTTCAGTTCTTGTTTTCCCTGAGAATCAAATCAATGATATCGGTGCTGCTATCACCATGCTCTACTGTTTATTAATATATTACTAATAAATAATATGTTGTTTATTAATCTGAATGCATTAGGTTAAACCAACCATTTGTGGCTACAAAGAGTTTCCATGTTTACTATATGTTACTTTTGAGATTCATGTTTCCTTAGATCAGTATATTGAGTTCTGGGTTCTTTAAAGCGTTAGTTCAAGATGGTTTACTAAGGCTATGCATCTTTCAAATATTCTCCTATTATATCAAGCTCTAAAACCTTTATTTTAAATCTGAAGAGTGCTACTGAATCATTCCGGTTGGGAACGACTAATCTCCGTTAAAGCGATTTAACTAACGACGTTTTGCAGTAAACTGTCATTTGCATTGAAATGCATGAACATTTCCAAACCAAGCAGGTCTAGATTGAAGTCTGGTACTGATGCAGAAAAATACACTCTTGACACACACAGTCTTACCTTGCGAGCGCGTGCCTATGCCGACATCAGGTGCGGTGCAGCCCAGGTGAAATATGCGCGTGAATAAATGTCTGGATTTAAATCTACAGTGTGCGTTTAAACACATCAACACCGCAGGTTTGGCAATAATGACGCGAAGGCAAACAGAATGTAACTAACAGGACTGGAGCATATGAGGCAAACGCATCTGATCAGAGTGACACTGACTGGACACCGGTCTGTCCGGCGCTGAGCATGCGCAGTCGCGCCATGTGGGGCTCATGCCGGTGCGCTCGGGTAACTCCTTTGTTTAAGCGTTTAAGCGTAAATCTTGTCCGGCGGGTGTCAATAGATGCATGAGTAGCATCTTAACATAAATATTATCTAGTTGGGACCCAATAATAGCATCTTAACATAAATATTATCTCTTTGGGAGCCAATAATAATATGTATGTATGTTTTTATTTATTTATTTATTTAAACGTCATTAGTAGGCTATAATGTAACTACAATGTTTTAATAAAATGCACGTGTTATCCAGGTTTCATCACATTATATTATTTTGTACTCAATTTGTATAAATATGCATTGTTTTTATATTTAATAATTCCATATTAATATTTATATTATGTTAGGCTATAATTATTCTTTTAGATATTTAATTATTATTATGTCTAGTTTAAATTATTGCTAAGTTCTAATAAAATATCGAATAATATAAAATATGTTTTATCCAGTCTTGATCATTGTGCTGTTATTTTGTACTTTTATAAATATACATTTTTTTTCATATTTAATAATTTAATATCTAGTCATTTTTAATAATATTTTGTATTATGCACTATAATTATTATTTTACATTTTTAATTATAATGATTTTATTTCCGTTTTGATCATTATATTATGCGGTACACTATTTGTATACATGTAATTGTTCTCAAATGTAATAATTTCAAATCTATTATTATCATCATTATTATTATAAAATATATTATTGAGGATATGTTTTAACCACATTATAGTGTAACTTACTGCAAAGTAAAAAATAAAATAAAATACATGTTTTATCCAGGTTTATATTATATTATATTATATTATATTATATTATGTTATATTAATTTGTTTAATTTTATATAAATTTATAGTAACTCAATTTGTATAAACATAATTGTTTTCATAATAATTTCATATCTAATAATTATATGATATTTGATCATTTAATTCTGCATCATATTTTATACATTGGTATACAGTGATGTTTAATAATGTTATATTGCATATTTAAATTTAATGATTTTTTCCCTCTGACAGGAATATTATTTTGTATTCAATATTTATAAATATAATGTTCATGTTTAATACTTAATATCTAATTATTACATCATTGCATTATAGTAATATGTTATGCTCTGCATCATATTGTATACATCACACATTGGCATGCAGTAATTTTCATTAATGTTATATTGTATAATGTAATAATAATTTTCACACTATCAGACCCTCTCAATAAAATCCCCAAATCAATACATACTGAGGAGTATCCTGTTACAGAGAATATTTTATCCCACTGCGAGAACCCAATGTAGACACAAGGTGGAAGCAAACCTTAGAAAACAATTTCACAGATGGAAAAAAAGTGTAGGTTTTACTTTTAAACACTTTGCACTAAGAAATTGCTATTCAGTTTCACAAATAATTATAAAGATACGGCAAGTAACACAGTTTGGAAGTAGAAAGCCTAAATAGTATTTTCTTGTAAAACGTAGGCCTACTCCAATAATCTTTATTTAATCTACATGGTAATCTAAGCATCAATCAAAAACATCAAAATATGTTTTTATGCAGACTTGTGAATCATTATTGTATGAAAACATCAAAAACAAGATGATTTAATGAACAAGATTGTTAATTACTGTGCATTATGCAACGATATCTACGTTTCATAGCTAGGTTATGTTAATTTATTTTTGTAGTCACATGACCTCATCATGTTGCATGTTTAATTGGACTCCAGTTACCTCAGAAATTAAAAGGTTATTTTGCATTTATGAACCTATTTTGACTGTCCGATCAAATAATAGGTAAAGACAGAGACGGTTGTCATTTTAGGTCTCACTAGCGCCACGCACACTCAATGCAATTAAGAGTCTCTGCGTTAATGTCGCTCTGAATTAAAGCTAGAGTTATTGACCTGTAGTCTTCTGAGCGAGGTGTGAAACTCAAATCTGTGTGTTCAGACGTTGAGGTGAGGAGACAGCAGGGTGAGGGCTAATTGCATGATGGCTCAGCTCTGTGATCGTGTGGTTTTTGCGGCTCACAGGTGTTCGGTTAGCCGCGGTTGGTCTGTGATCATTCGCAGCGGGAGCAGATGTGCAGTGTTTGAGAGGAACAGGAGCAGCAGGAGGTGATGAAGGGGTCCAGACTCACCTCACACATCATCTCACCTGTGTGTCACGCTGACAACTGAACAACAGCAGTGCAACACAACATCGTACTGTACAAAACACTCCACAGCTTTGCTCTATTTCATGCACAGTACACTTGTCCCTCATTTTTTTCCACAGTACAGTTCTTGCTTCCTCACTTGCTTTTATATTCTTGTACATTTTAATTACAATGGGGGGGGGGATCGCCAGATTGGCTTTCCAGTCTGGCACTTCTGACTCACAGCCTGTAAGTAAATTTTTTATATTTAAAGAATTTGCCACTGACGATTCAAACGCGAGTTTTGAGCAGTGTAGAGTAGCGCTTGTTGTTTGTCGTTTCTCCGATCACAAATGCAGACATGGTTTTATGTTTACGCGGCGCGATACGCAATGCAATGCATAAAAACACAGTAAAAGTCATTATAATCAGTAATTATGTCCCCACTGGATGCAACAAATGCCTCTTTTGTAATGGGTTTTAATGTTTTTGTCTCGTCACTCCGGGACACGGCATCACAGTATGGTAAGGGGCGTAACATTTCCGTCACACGCTTGAGGTATTCAGCCAATCACAACGCACTGGATAGCTGGCCAATCAGAGCACACCTCCCTTTTCAGACCGATGAGCTTTGTAAAAATCGACACGTTTCAGAAATGCAGTGCATAGAAGAGAAACAATAACGTACATTTTGTGAAAAATAATGTGTTTTTTTATCAACGTCATATGACCCCTTTAATTAATTTGTGTTCCCTGCTAGCTAAATTCCACATACATAAACAAAAATCTGGCTCTAAACCTCTTTTCTTTATTCAAAGTTGATCTAAGTATATGGAAACTATACAAATCTCTGTTAATCCTAAATCAGTGAAACTGCATATTCATCCTATTGGTCCTCTTAAGATGTAAATTTATTCAAGCATTCTGAAGTATTTACAAAATTAAAGAGTTGAATTCCCATGCTAAGCATGGCCAAAGTTTCAAAAAACGATTTGGACGTATGACAGAGTGTTTCTGTGCCAAACTCCTTCCGGGTTTATATAAGTTTCTGAAAGTTTCTTCGAGCATGGCCCTTCATGACGTCATGAAGGGCGGAATTCTGTATGGGCATTTCTCCTGGAAGAGTGCGTGCACAGCATCCAGAGCGAGAGCAAGATCAGCCCATCAACATGCTTCATTTGGGTTACGGAAGTCGTCGACAGCGCTGCACAGGACTTGCTTGAGAAGAATGCCTCCAAAGAAGAGTGTAACCTTGTTCAGCTTCCCAAAGAACCCAGCATTACGTGAACAGTGGATGCAGTTTGTTTTTCCAGGGTAGCAACAGAGTTTCGCAAGTGTGTTTGTTCCCGTCATTTCAATGACGAATGTTTTATAAACAAGGCCCAGTTCAACGCTGGATTTGCACATCGTTTGATACTGAAAGATGGAGCGGTCCCAGCGATAAAAGATCCTGGTCATGAGTCGGAACCTCAGGCGGTGAGTAAAACTGCAACACATTTCTGTGTTTTGTTGGTAAGTGCTCGCCAAAGCCACTAGAAGGCAAGCCTGCAACCTTTAGCCAAAAAAGCGTAACGGCTAATGCTAACGCTTCTGCTTTGGCACTACGCGGAATACACAGCTTTTTAGAGGAAACCACTTATCATTTAATGAATCGACAGCCTATCGGCTAATCTTCAACCTGTTTTACACTAAACAATACTTTTGGATTGAACTATTTTTAGAGTTTACACCGAAAAAAAAAGTGAAATTTTGTAAAAGAAGTCACTGACTTTTTGTGACAGGTGGGATCCAGCTTACAGTCATGGCCAAAAGTTTTGGCAGTGACATAAATTTTGTGTTTTGCAAAGTCTGCTGCTTCAGTATTTGTAGTTTATTTTTCCACATATTTCTATGGTATACTGAAAAATGATAATAAGCATATCATAAGTTTTAAAGGTTTTATTGGCAAAAAAAGTATAATGAGTCAATATTTACAGTGTTGACCCTTGTTCTTCATAACCTCTGCATTTCGCTCTGGCATGCATGCTGGATATTAGCTTCTGGGCCAAATCCTGACTGATGGCGATCCATTCTTGCCTCATTAGTTCTCGGAGTTGATCACAATTTGTGGGCTTCTGCTTGTCCACTCGCCTTTTGAGG
>NW_015544250.1:1215880-1218970 GCF_001515605.1 Sinocyclocheilus anshuiensis | reverse complement strand
GAGGAGATGTCCTGGCACTTGCTGGACACTCTGGGATGTCCTGAAGACTTCTTCACTGCAGTCGAACCTCTCTTCTTTAAGTCCTTGATGATCCCGTGGTTCTTTCAGGTGCAATATTCTTTGTAGCAATTTCCTTGCATGTGCGGCCATTTTGATGCAAAGCGATGATGGCTGCATGTGTTTCTTTGGAGTTAACCACTGCAAACAAGAACACAACGATTGGAAGCGCTTCTTCCCTCCTTTTATAGCAATCAGTCTGCTCTTACAATTGAATTAGTATGATAGTGATTTCACCTGACTAGTAGCTGATATGATTAGTCAATTTATGTAAGCTGGTCATTTTGTGTGGATCAAAAAACAGTGAAATTAGTTTTTTTTTTGTGTGTGTGAAAAGTTAATTTTTTGGCCAATGAAATTATCAATTATCAATTTATCAATTATTTAAAATGCATCTGATCACTCTACGCAATAATCTAGAAATAATGTGAATGAACACCACAACAGCTTAAGCAGCAAACTTTGCAAAACACAAAATTTATGTCACTGCCAGAACGTTTGGTCATGACTGTACGCCAACAGTCATTCATTCCTATGGTATCCGTAAATGGCAATTGAGTGTTGCACAACTCTGACTGAAATTCAATGACGTCAAGGCTGTAATGTGATTGGTTATTAAGGCACACGTGATCCAAGTTGACCGTTACTCTAGGTGCGTTAGACTTCATGCGGCGCTGCGCAGACCGATCGGCGGCTGACTTAAAGCAGTGTATGCCAGTTAGAAATGTTGTCCGACTTGAACCGGCGCCGACGCCACGTCACTGTCACGTGTGGCATCAAAGTACCACGATAGCGTTTCGAGAGCAGCCGGCTGACTCAGCTAGCACAGCTTGACACCGTGTCCTAACTACACGCGACGCAACGCGATGAAATGTATCTTTTCCATGTTAATCTGAGGTCTTGTCGTATTTGAAAGGAATTGAAATTGACATATTGAAAGGAAAACCTTTTCAACATCATTTCAACCTTTTCAATCAGCTAACAATTTGCTTTGTACATTCAGTTTAACAACATAAAGTTAAGTTATCATTCAACTGAACTGTGCTCATATGTTGTAAACACTTCGGCTGCTATCTCATATCATGTTCTTACGCCGCACTTGTATTAAATGTAGGCCTACGTCCTTGAAAGCGTGTGGTTTTTATAGCGTATTTACATCAGGTAAAATCAATGGTATGACCTATTTCAGTTGCGGCCGAAATTACAACAACAGTAGTTCAGGCCCGCAACCAGCTATGAGGCCACCGAGGTCCGGAGTCGTTACATATACGTAGGCTATATTTAGAGTAAATGTTTGATCAAAATTATTGCTAGTGACAATTTAGTAGTCGCTGGATATTGGTAAGGACATGTCACTAACATCCCTACTAAATTCTACGCCCTTGCGGTAGACATTTATGATGTTACCAATTTCTATTTCAAATACAATGCAGATTTATTTTCACAGCCTTCTTTGATCATATTTACCAAGGGTGCCAATAATTCTGACCACGACTGTATGTGTATTTTGGGCTTCCTGCCATATTGTCTTATTGAGATGTTCTGAACTGCAGCGTTCTACTCTTCCCTCCTGTCCTGAGCCGACTTCGCTTCCTGATTCACCAAACCAGTGCAAATCATCGCAACCTCAGCACCTTCTCTGTGGGCGAGGGCTGCGCTCGCAGAGTCGTAGTGTGCTATTCAGACCTCAGGTAAAGCTGCCAGAGCTCATGTCACATGACACACTCATGGAGTTTTAAGGTGCGTTCGACTTCATGCAGCACTGCGCAGACCGATCAGCGGCTGACTTGAAGCAGTGCATGCCGGTTAGAAATTTTGTCCGACTTGAACCGGCGCCGACGCCACGTCACTGTCACGTGTGGCATCAAAGTACCACGATAGCGTTTCGAGAGCAGCCGGCTGACTCAGCTAGCACAGCTTGACACCGTGTCCTAACTACACGCGACGCAACGCGATGAAATGTATCTTTTCCATGTTAATCTGAGGTCTTGTCGTATTTGAAAGGAATTGAAATTGACATATTGAAAGGAAAACCTTTTCAACATCATTTCAACCTTTTCAATCAGCTAACAATTTGCTTTGTACATTCAGTTTAACAACATAAAGTTAAGTTATCATTCAACTGAACTGTGCTCATATGTTGTAAACACTTCGGCTGCTATCTCATATCATGTTCTTACGCCGCACTTGTATTAAATGTAGGCCTACGTCCTTGAAAGCGTGTGGTTTTTATAGCGTATTTACATCAGGTAAAATCAATGGTATGACCTATTTCAGTTGCGGCCGAAATTACAACAACAGTAGTTCAGGCCCGCAACCAGCTATGAGGCCACCGAGGTCCGGAGTCGTTACATATACGTAGGCTATATTTAGAGTAAATGTTTGATCAAAATTATTGCTAGTGACAATTTAGTAGTCGCTGGATATTGGTAAGGACATGTCACTAACATCCCTACTAAATTCTACGCCCTTGCGGTAGACATTTATGATGTTACCAATTTCTATTTCAAATAAATGCTGTTCTGGTGAACTTTGTTCATCTAAGAATTTTGAAAATAAATGTCACTTCTTCCACAAAAATATTAATCAATATTAAACTCTTTTCAGCCTTGATAAAAGTAAGAAATGTTTCTTGAGCAGCAAATCAGCATATGATGATTTCTGAAGGATCACGTGCACAGCAGATGTCAACATTGATAATAATAAAAAATGTTTCTTGAGCAAAACAAATATCGGCATATTAGAATGATTTCTGAAGGAACATTGACACTGGAGTAATGATGCTGAAAATTCAGCTTTGCATCACAGGAATAAATTACATTTTAAATATATATTCAGATAGAGAACAGTCATTTGAAATTGTAATAATATTTCACAATATTGCTGTTTTTGCTGTATTTATTATCAAATAAATGCAGCCTTGGTAAACATAAATGAATTCTTTCAAAAACATTTTAAAACATCCTCACTTCTTTCTTTCTTTCTTTCTTTCTTTCTTTCTTTCTTTCTTTCTTTCTTTCTTTCTTTCTTTCT
>NW_015544250.1:1201987-1215332 GCF_001515605.1 Sinocyclocheilus anshuiensis | reverse complement strand
AAATTGTAATAATATTTCACAATATTGCTGTTTTTGCTGTATTTATTATCAAATAAATGCAGCCTTGGTAAACATAAATGAATTCTTTCAAAAACATTTTAAAACATCCTCACTTCTTTCTTTCTTTCTTTCTTTCTTTCTTTCTTTCTTTCTTTCTTTCTTTCTTTCTTTCTTTCTTTCTTTCTTTCTTTCTTTCTTTCTTTCTTTCTTTCTTTCTTTCTTTCTTTCTTTCTTTCTTTCTTTCTTTCTTTCTTTCTTTCTTTCTTTCTTTCTTTCTTTCTTTCTTTCTTTCTTTCTTTCTTTCTTTCTTTCTTTCTTTCTTTCTTTCTTTCTTTCTTTCTTTCTTTCTTTCTTTCTTTCTTTCTTTCTTTCTTTCTTTCTTTCTTTCTTTCTTTCTTTCTAAATGTTTGATCAAAATTATTGCTAGTGACAATTTAGTAGTCGCTGGATATTGGTAAGGACATGTCACTAACATCCCTACTAAATTCTACGCCCTTGCGGTAGACATTTATGATGTTACCAAAGATTTCTATTTCAAATAAATGCTGTTCTGTTGAACTTTGTTCATCTAAGAATTTTGAAAATGCCTCCAAAGATCTTTCTTTCTTTCTTTCTTTCTTTCTCAGATTCATTCAGTTAAGTCAATGAAGCTGTTTCTTACTTTATGTCTGTGTTGAGATTTCTAGGACATAAATTCAACATCTGTGCTTTCTGAGTCATCTGCAACTATTGCTCACTTACATTGGGATAGAAATCCATTCTGAGTCATAAATTCATGAATAAAGGCTGCATATGTGGTTATGTACAACAGTGGAAAGAAACAAACAACCTGTTGCAAATGACTTGATGTAAATATTTTTAAAATAAAAAATACAATAAAATTGTGAAATATTTGTAGAATTTAAAATAACTGCTTTCTGTTTGAATATTTTTAAAATGTAATTTAATCCTGTGATTGCAAACCTGAATTTTTAGCAGCCATTACTCCAGAAAATAACGTTCAGTATCCAGTATTCCATATTTCCTCAGAATGACCTGAATACACATGCATACAAAAACACACACCTGGAGGTTATTTTGAAGTAACTATTACATGTGGAAAGTTCATATTTTGTAATTTCATCCAGACACACACGTCCAGACAGAAAAGCGTGTGTAGAGTCTTTCCTGAATGTGAGTTGAGGTCCGTTTGTCTGCTGTCTGGTTCTCATTCACAAACTGATTTCATTTTGTGTCGCTAAGGGCTTTTCATTCTCTATTTTATAAAGCTTAACTGAGATCATCCAAACAAACCAAAGGATTCTCACATTTCAGCTCATGGGAGTATAATGTGTGTCTGTTGTTTTAAAGTGAGATGAAAAAGAGAGAAGGGCTGTTTTTATTATACAGAGCAGAGGTGATGAGTCTCCTGAAAGCAATGCTGATTTGTTTAGTATGTGCACTCCATTAAATAGAAGCAGTTCTGTTCGTATCCAGATTCAAACGCTCAAGGGCTGCGGGTTACAACTGACACATGCAATGGAGAGAACCCCTGGATGGCACGAGGGAAGAAAAGAAACAGAGTGAGCGATAATGAGTTTAATTGTGAGAGAGAACAGTCTGGCGATGTAGCGCAGTAGACACTAGTTCTGCCAGGACCACTATCGTCAAATATGATTGACAATTAGTTTACAGTTTGGATTGGCGGTATGGTTCTGTTCTGGGCAAGAACTCCCTGTGCATCCATGCAGCCTAGCATGGATGAGAGCAGGGAGAGCAGCAATAACCCCCCAGGGTAAACAGAACAGAACCAACATAAATGTATTGCAGATATTGTTAAAGTTCAATAATGTTATGTACACATTTTAGAATTAGTCTGATTCAAAGGAGAATCAGAAGGCTGAATCCCGAATGACAGAGGAGGAGTTGGGGATGGAGGAGGGTAATTAGCTATTGAGCAATGCGAAAACTGCTGATAATACTGAGGGACCTTATATATGAATGCTTAGATAGGTGTCGTATTCCCATAGGTAGATGGGGATCAGCTGAGAGTCAGCTGATGCAAGCTTGACTAACGTGACCTGCCAGAACTAACGCTACGCTTGATTTCTGGTTCAAGTCAACCCAAAAACGTGTATATGTAAAATATACTTCCTTAAATTACAAAACAATCAAGTTTGTGTATGTTTGTACTCACACACACTTTAACTTAGTTGTGTTGTACTTTAAGGAAGTATTTTATAAAAAAAAAGGATCAGTATCTTTATTGTAATTATTAAACATTGATTTTGTAATAAATTGCTGTTAATAAAAACTTAATAAACTTAAAATGAAAATTAGACATGTTTCCTTGGCAACTAACAAAATTTAAATCGAAGTACTAAAATTATTCAAAATGAAATGAAAAATAATTTAAAGCTAATATATATATTATATACTAATAATAATAAAAAAAATACCAAACTAATAAAAATAAAAAAGCACATAAAATTACAAATACTTAAACTAAAATAAAAGAAGCTAATTCAGAATATTTATAAATACTGTAATAATTGAATAATACTAAAATTATATTGACAAGGATGTATAAGAATTTCAGATATTTATCTGGTCAAGCGCAGACATTTAAACTTTATTAATTATGCCTTGATTTTTTTTTTCTTTACACATTGGCAAGATAAATATACTAAATAATCCATAACGCTTCCTCCAGTGAAAAAGGCCATCCTTTGTTGTCCCCTTATATCAAAATCCACCAACATATTTGTTTAGAACTGTTTTTGCTTGAAACGGTGCTTGACCTATATGCATATTTCTATCTTGATTCAGAAGAGATGACTTTTTCACTGGAGAAAGCAAATGTATGGATTATGGACTCATATGAAACATCTTAATGGATTTATTTCTTATTGAAAAAACACATAGCTTTTCGATTCACAAGATTTAATTGATGGACTGGAGTGGTGTGGATTACTTGTGGATTATTGTGATGTTTTTATCAGCTGTTTGGACTCTCTTTCTGATGGCACCCATTCACTGCAGAGGATCCAATGGTGAGCAAGTGATATAATGTAAAATTTCTACAAATCTGATGAAGAAACAAACTCATCTACATCTCGGATGACTTGAGGGTGAGTACATTTTTCAGCAAATTTTCATTTCTGGGTGAACTATTTTTTTTTAAATATTTTATTAAATATACTGTACAGTATATGATGGATACATGAAAATGTAGATAATAGTAATGTCCCAGGTGTGTGTGTGTGTGTGTGTTTGTGACTAAATCTCTGCGGTGAGGTTTGGATTGACTGTGTTGTGCCTACAAAAGTGATGAAGCCATGTGTGCATGTGAAGTTTAACTCAGTCAAGATGTGAATGGTTCTCATTCTCACACTGTTAGGAAAGCACAGCGTGCTGAGAGATGCTCACACGTGACAACATATATCACTCATCTCATGCTTTGTTTTACCTGGGTAAGTGTGAAACTGTGAGTGTATGAGAAAGAAAGAGAGACATACATTTAGCATGAACATGAAGCTTTGATGAAAAGGTACTTAATATCATAGTTTCTACTGTGCATTGTGTATTTTAACTCATGTACCTAGACCAAAAATTTGCAAGTGAATGTTAGTGTGAATGCATGCATGTGTGTTTATATACAGATTCTGATTGAACAAAGACATTGTGGCTTATGGCACATTGTTATTTCAGCTGGAATGAGAGCTCTTTTTTCCAGAGGTTTTTATCGGTTGTAAAAGCACATTAGCGTGTGTAAGAGAGCGAATGTGCTCAACATGGGTCAGAAGAACGGTGCAACCGATGTCGCACACATGCAGCAAAACCACTCGAGTCCTTAAATGAACTCAGAAAAGGACACACCCTCAGACACAGGCTGGAACATGTGGACGAGAGACATTCTGTTTATCCAGTCTGTGTCTCTCTATCCCTAAACTCAGTTTCTATTGCAGTTGCTTTACTAGCATGAGAAAAAAAATGCATTTGTGTTGCCAAACGGTTTATAGCTTGACTGTGTACAATGAGAAATAGTGCAAAATAAAATGAAAATAAATAGTTAAAATGCAGCAAACAAGTACAGTAATATTAAAAAGTAAATATATTGAAAAAATTATAAAACAGAGAAACAAACAGAAAAAGTAAATTAAAGTGAAATAACAAGTGTAAAGTTTGAAAACAAAGTAAAATAACAACAGTACAGCTCAACCCACTGCTCCTTCAATCGCCCCTTTAATAGGGTGTAGCTATGAAGATTATAGATAATTAACTATTGGTTACTTGAAAGGATAAGTCATGCGCGCGAGCGCGCGTGTGTGTGTGTGTGTGTGTGTGTGTGTGTGTGCGTGTGTGTGTGTGTGTCTGTGTCTGTGTGCGTGTGTGTGTGTGTGTATGTGTAAGAAAATGACAGTTGAGATTCCAATTCATGAACATTCCGCCAGAACAGAATTAGTGAAATAAAGTTAAATAAATTAAATAACAATGTGCAAATGGAGTAAACTAAACTGAGAAAATAAAATAAATTCAAAAATAAAATAAGATAAAATAACAGTACAAATGCTGTAAACAAGTAATATCAGCAAGCAAACAAAATAATACAATATAAAATAACCTAATACACTAAAAAAGTAATAATTCATGTATAATATATATTTCATTCATGTATAATATATTATGTATAATATATATATGTATATATATATATATATATATATATATATATGTATATATATAATATATTCAATATAATCCTTATTGTTGAATCTGAGTGCCTCTTTCTCTCTATGATTTTATCATGTTCTGAATATGTTGTTCTTCCCAGTAATGTATTCCAGTCTGTGGTGGTCACATGTTGTCTGGCCGCAACTTCGCCCTCATCTTCGTTACTCATTCTCAGAAACTAATTATTGTATTCATGAAAATAAGGCCTGGCTGTAAAGGTCATTGCCGTGTCGACAGGCGAGGCTGCATAATCTAGAGGAGGCGTGTTGACCTTTTTGTTTCGTGTAAAGTGATCCAGCATCGAATAAGCGCCGCCATTCAGCTCGTATTGAATTATCTTTTGATCATGGCCCAGTTTATCAAACGTCTGGCTAATCAGTCTAATGCGTCCTGAGGGAGAGTCGGACTCGTGTTGTTATGGAACAAACAGACACGACCCGTCTGTCCCGACAACATATGAACCTGTAAATTATACCACAGCCCTCTGTTTCTTCCATGAACCCGCTTCTGTCAAAATATGCAAATGGTCTAGTAAAACATAATGTGCTTGGTCAGTGGTTCCTCTAGGATTTACTACGATGTACTTGCTCGTATTGTTTATTTCAGTCAGTGCCATAACCACCAGAATAACCTCGCTCGTCAAAGTCAAAATGATTGCGGTGGCCAATCAAATCAAAGAAGGCGGGGCTTTACTGTTCACAGAAATGGTAGCTAAATATTTAAAGGCAAGGTAGGTGATTTGGTTCAAAAACATATTGTGTTATTCTGGTTGAAAGTCTCTTCACAACCTGATAGCAATCACTAAGTTAAGGCCTGGGTATACTTCACTTTCCACGTTCCGTTCCGTTCCGTTCCATCTTGTGCGCAACCGCGTCTGCACAGCTTTCAAAATATACTCAACCACGTATGAGTGTGGACGGACAAGCTCGACACATGCGCAGTACCACCGAGTAGACTCGTTCTGTCTCAACATCAGAATCAGAATGAGCTTTATTGCCAGGTATGTTTACACATACGAGGAATTTGTTTTCGTGACAGAAGCTTCCACAGTGTAACAGAATGACAGTGACAGAACAAAAAACACAGAATAAAAAATTAAAAATAGCACAAGTAAATAAGGAATAAAAATATATAAATCGACAATTGTATGTGCCGGTATATTACAATAGACAGTTTTGTATGTACAGGTACTGTATATTATGTGCAAATTTGAGGTGAGTTCGTCCGTTTTGTTGGGTAGAGAGCGGAGGTTCGCCAGATGGATGCTAGGCAACGGCGTCCTGAATCCGCTCTGCCTGAGCTTCACGAGCACGCCGGCTCTCTTCCCCCGTCTGCGCATCCTGAAGCATCTGAACAGCGCCGCTGCTCCCTCGACTACAGTGTCCAGCAAAACATCAGAATAATCGAAAACCGGTGAAATATCGGGTGGTGTGTACTGCCGAATGTCCAGCAATTCGTCTCTGGTGAAACTGATTGCAGGGATATAACTAAAGACAGGACAAACTAACAAAAACATAAAAACAACTGCGGAGCACGCCACAGAGGCAGCCATCAGTGTCAGCGCCATCTTCGAAATAACATTCACCTCGTGCCTGCGCGGTTGCCTGCGCTGTTGTACGCAGTCCATGCGGTCACAAAAATTGGGTTGCACGCGGACGTCCGCGGACACTTCTGATGACAAAAATTGCGTCACAAGGACAGTGCACGGACCGTCGCGGAATGTGGACGGCAGAAGTGTACTTTAGACTTTAAGTGGTCTAAATGTATTTATATCATCTGTGGAAGGCATAGGACCATAAAATGTTTGTCCAATCATATCCCTTGGTTCAAGGACTACGATAGGCTGTCCTACCTGCCTCTCAACGGTGAACGTGACTTCACCAATACAATAGCCTTGTCCAAATACCCACACTTGCGGTCTTTGCACTTGACCACTTGACTACTTCTATGGCGTATTTCCTGTATTTGGCCCAAGTGTTCAAGTGAGCATGAAGACCACAAGTGTTTGTCAAACTTTTCATTACCTGATGGGACACACTTGCAGTGTTGTAAAAATGCAAGTGTTTATATAGCTTTATTTACATTTTAATTTTAAATACTTTTGTACCGGGATCAACAATGATGTTGATCCTGGAACAACATTCCAGTCAACCAGTCAGAATAGAGGGATAAGTTTTCAAGAAATGTCAGTTTTAGGCTTACAATCAGGGTTAGATGCTTCTACACCCTTGTTATTCACTTATCATTTCCCTCTGATTTTAGGAATAAATTATGGGTAGGGATAGGGATAGGTTTAGGGGTAGGTTATTATTGTAATATTATGTGCTTTGTACTGTAATGTTTTCTCAACGGTGAATGAGACATAAAATATCATAATATGTTTGAAGATATTTAGGAAACATGCTAAGTTCACAAACTTGTTTCTCCGAAAAACAATGTTATTCTACTTTGAAATGTGTGTTCAGTGTCGGAATGTCTGTTTTTGTTTTGGTCTGTGTGATTCAACCTACTGCCAATTTACCCAATAGTATTTCAACACCCCGGGTTGCCAGTTAGCGCAAAGTACAGTGTAACGGGTTACATTACTTATAATTTAAATCTTCACTGTTATGAATCAATTAGAAGAATCAGAAGATTAGTATGTTCGGCTATGGAGGTAGAGAGTATTTGCTGAAGGATGACAGGAAACCACAATTTAGGTAAGTATATAGAATTGTTTATAAATTTTCCTTTAACTGCAGGCCTTTTCCCTTCTTAAAAGAAACACTTACAATACAATAAAATAAAATAAATAATTCAAAACAAATTACATCAATACACGAAAAGAAAACAAAAAAACAAATCACTTCGATCGAATCACTGTCAGTTTCACTTGTCAATTACATTTACCATGTACTCAACAGTAGAATGACAACAGTTTCTTCAGATACAACAACACTTTGGTGATATCACACAAGTTCGATTTTCAAAGGTTCCCGAACTGATGTCAGTTCCTTCTAATTATCTCAGACAGTTCACAGTCCCGAATAGAAAATAAACAGAGTTTCTGTGTAGGAATAGTTTTACCTTGAGCAGGAAAAAACAAAACAAAATAAAAATAGAATCACGATACTGTCCTGATCCTGTATGATGAATTGTCTTCTTTCTTTTCCAGTGTCTGAATAGGTTGGCTCGCCATCAATGGAAATCAGTCTCCACTCAGGAGAAAAAAACCTGACCACGTCCAGATATTCACTCTCCAGCAATACAACGACGTAATTAACCCATCGATCCTCACAGAAGTAAAATGACAACTGAATCCACTCAATATCTTCCTCTCTCAACTGATTTGAAGAGTTTTAAATACTATTCTCAAAGTTTTACTCAATTATTTCTGCTTTCTCACTCATTTAATCTAGCGAATTTCTCTCCGTCCTCTTCCTTCTCAGGTCTCGCGCAATCTGCTGTGTCAGCAAGGGGGCGGTCCCTAACAACAGAATTCCGATTGGCTAAACCAATAACTTGTTTAAATATTACAAATTATTTTTGGTCACAATTTATTTTATTATAAAAGTATTTGTTAATACCATCAATCTTCAATTATTTACTTTTGTAAACCTCAATTTATATTAATATATATATACTATAACCCTTACTTAGTCTGGGTTACAACAGCATATTGCAGCCATAAAAGCCAGCAAATAATCTGGGTCAGAGCTAAAACTAAACCAACTAAAAAGCTTTATGACCGGAGGAATATTAAAACGGCTTGAATATTAATCAAGCCTTGTTACCTAACATTGTTGGTTGCATTTATTCCTTGCATCATGCAACCCCGTGTGAGCGTTGAGTCTGAGGAGGAGGGGGAAACTTACTGTAGATGCAAATAACAAAATAAATAAAAAAATGATAAAAACATTAATGGAAAAACATGATGCTATTATTCACTGATAATCCTTCCTTTTCTTAAGCTCACTACTAGGCTGTATTGAGAATTAAAAAATGGTGCAATCTTATACTACACATACAGAAGCAGTGGTTTTTTGGCATCAGTTATGTTGACCTTTTTTTTTTTATCTTGTCGCAGAAAAAAATTCCTAATGTAATGGTGGCCTGCATAGTAAAAACAGAACTGAAAAGAGTTTTATGTAAAGGGCACCTCGTAAAATCTGTTTATGGTTGCTTGTAATACATTTATTGTTCTGTTCTGTACATGATGTTTTCTGTATGTGGTAGACGCTCTCAAACTGAGTTTTGTCGAGCCAGATCGAACAGTAAAATTAATTCTGTATTTTGTGTAAAAGCTCTGGTAGAAACCGGGTGCATTTCTCTCCAATGCTCAGATGGTGTGTCCTGTTTCCCATAATGTACTCCAACTAGCTGATTTCCAGGGTAAAACTCAGAGCCAATCCGACCTGCCAGAATCCTTCACCCAGAGACTAATATTTTGTTGGGAAAGTTTCCTGATGCTCAAGCCTTGTGGACTGTTGTGACTGGAGGGTCTCTTTTGGAAAAGTTGGTGAGTTTCTCTTCTGTGTATGGTTACAAAAAGCAAAAACAATGGTGCATTGAGAGAGTGAGTGATGCAGCACTCAGTCATGGGCAGAAAAGAGCAGCTTAAACCAGTCTAAGGTGGTCTGCTGGTCTTAGTTGGTCTCCCTGCATTGGTGTTCAGCAGGTTTGGCCTGCTAACAAGTGACCACAACCATCAAAAACCCAACCTGAAACCAGCCTGAAGTTCAGAAAACTGGTTGTTTTTTTAGCAGGGTTTACACCGGGTTTAAATTAGCGGCTAAGTAATTTTGATTTAGATCTCTTTTTGCAGAGATTTTGCATGGAGACATAACCTGAGGTGCCAAGAGAAACTGGAATGGTGCATTTTCTTCCTTCGATACCAGTGACCCCTGAAAACTCCCACAATCCTCCTCTGCTCTTTAGTATCTTTAGGGATAAAGTCTGTATCCTCAAAGGCTTATTGAGAAATACTGATACTTCCACCTGCAATCTGCTAAGGTTTTTGGTTAGTACCAGTTTAGAAGCTCTTCCTTAATTGAAAAGAGAAAGAAAAAGTGTCGTAGAAATATACTGGTAAAAGTATATTTTGTAAACATGTAAAGTCTAAGATAGATAGATAGATAGATATAACATAATAACATTATTATAATAAAATACATTATTATTATTATTATTATGTATATACTGTATATAGTAAAATCAACCATAAAAACAAACACAACAAACCTATCGATTTTTTTTCTTTCTTTTTTTATTATCATTATTTTTATTATTTAAAGCTGCAGTCCATCACTTTTTTTGGTTAAAATGATCCAAAATCAATTTTTGAGCAAGTACATAACCAATCAGTGTTCAAAACTATCTCCTTACCTTAGCCTGATTCATAACGGTAAGCTTGTAATAATGTGTTCTAATTTGAGTGGTACTGGTAGGTTTCCGTGGGAAATATGAGCTTGCCGCGTTATTACGTCACGTCTGTATACATAAAGAAGGAGTCTCGGCCAGGCTATATCGCATGTGTGGATGCTGCATGTGGCGGATCATTTGTAGCCTCTTCTAAAAGTAGCTGGAATAATTAAATAATTAAATAATTAAATAATTAAATAATTAATATTCCAGAGTTCTGGAACATTAAATTGCTTTTTGTGGTTAAAAGAACAATTTCTTTTGATGAAATTCGAATGGTATGACAAACTTGTTCAGATGACAAATTCTTATTTTGGACATACTTCCAAGACTTCCAATAACTGCAATTGCAGGTTTCAAACAGAGATGGCGACAAAGAAGCAAAATTTACCGACTGCAGCTTTAAAATTAATTTATATATTTATTATTTATTTATTTTTATTTCTTTCTTTATTTCTATCTATCCATCCCTCAGGGGGAAAAAAGTTAAAAAATTTTCACCAACTCATGCAGCCCCCAATTGGCAGGTTAGGTTAGGTTAGGTTATGTTGGGTTGGGTTATGTTATGTTATGTTATGTTATGTTATGTTATGTTATGTTATGTTATGTTAGGTTAGGTTAGGTTAGGTTAATCTGATTTATGTCTCATTAGCATTTCAGATGGGAGGGGTTTAGTTTCTTAGGGGGCGGAGTGGTGTATTATGACATGTTGGTTGACGGACGGGCCAGCTAATCAGCTCTGCTAGTATTCTAGAGACTCTAATCCACTGAACTCATTACTCATCATTCTGTGTTAGAGGTAAGCCTCACAAAGCCATGCGCCAGTAACCCTGTGCACTCGCCCATACCTCCCCTCAGGGTCAATGTCCACATCAGTGCGGATCACATTAGTGCCCCCTCATCGCTATGGCGATGCCAAAAGGTGCATCTAATGATGGGGAAGCGCGTGAGGGATTTTATTGCCATGGTAACAAGCGAAGAAAGGAACAAATTAACTCTTGGCTTGTCGAGTGACATGAGAAATCATGTCTGCATTGCAAAGATAAAGCGTTCTGAAAGGTGATTCGTCTGTTTGACACAAGCCAACAAATCCATTACAGCGGCGGATGTTTATGTCAAAATGAATCCCTCACAAATTTGTTTATAAACTTGCTTAAATTAATCCGCATATATTAACCAAGCAGTGTTTGAGAAAATTAATTAGTAGCTGTTAATTGCTTATTACTTTCTGTCATACAACTTATACAGTAAGCATAAAAACAAATGACATCTTCATTAAAATGCTTCATAATTATTCCATTCCTTACACTGCTTGTAGTTATATAGAAGCTCCTGGAATTAAAGGTCTCTGCCCTTTTTGTGATTTGTAGCACATTTTCCACCAAATCAAAGCCTGTGCAAGCAGCGCTTCAGCCAAAACAGCTGAACGGAAGTGAAAAAGTCATATTTTTTACAGCCACAGAGTAACAAGCCATGCTAAACAATATCTATGGCCTCAATATTCCGATGCTGAACTGGAAATAAAACAGCAAAACTCATTTTGCGAGGACTGTTTTGTCTTTATGCTGGAAATGGACTGTCATGTGAGCTAAATTATACACACACTTAAAGAAGGAGATTCTTCTCATAATGTGATATCTGATGCAGAGATGTGGAGCAGCACAAAACACATAGCATAATATTACAGTGAATATGTGTATTTGACACAAAGTAAACAAAGATTTGAATTGGACTCTTGTAATCACTAGTCAGTATGACTGTGATATCAATATCTGATGTATCTGTCATGAAGCATTGGTGATGTGTGATGAAGTGATGATGGTGAAGGGCTTTTCCGTCTCTCATAGGTCTCTATTTTGCCCTGCAGAAGCTGCTGTGTCTTTAACCACACACTAAACTAAATATGACTAAATATGCTTGTCACTATTTTTTTCGGAACTGAACAACTAGTTACTAAAGTGATGCTTATCTCCTGTGTGTATTGACAGATTGTCTGATGTGCAGCACAGGAAATCACAGAAACAGAGGTACTGTGTTAAAAACATTCAGAAGTTTAATAACAATTTCCGGTCAGTTTATTTTTTAAGTTTGTGAGTCATACTTTATGAGAGGAACCTATTACAGGTTCTGGATTTGTCTGTTCAATGTGGAGTCCCACCAAACTCAATGTCAGTGAAGGAAATTGTTATCTAACCTAAAGGGGACATCGGATGCCCATTTTTCACAAGTTGGTATGATTCTTTAGGGTCTTCATGAAATGTCTGCAACAT
This sequence comes from Sinocyclocheilus anshuiensis, assembly GCF_001515605.1. Taxonomy (NCBI): domain Eukaryota; kingdom Metazoa; phylum Chordata; class Actinopteri; order Cypriniformes; family Cyprinidae; genus Sinocyclocheilus; species Sinocyclocheilus anshuiensis. The sequence continues at coordinate 1,202,949 of NW_015544250.1, read as the reverse complement.
ACTTTGGTTAAAATTCCTTAATGCTCGTGTAAAACAACACCCTTTTTACCTTGTCAAAAACAGCTTTGTTCACAGTGAGCCATTTCGGTGCATGTCTTTTTAAATGATAATGAGCTACTGCTTACCCCACCCATCTCTTCCATTTTTTTTGTGTATTCGGTGGTTTGTTACCATCAAAAACAAAATTAATCCACTGCGTCCTCAGTAGCTCTGATGTTGGGACTCATGACTCTTATGTTCACTTTGACATCCAACTACAAAACACCTGCATTGCTTACGAGACATTGTTATCGCTACATCTGCTCGAAAATGGCCGACAGCATACAACTGGCTGAGGGTGGAAATATGCTAATACGGGAGAGTCCATCAGTGGTCGTGGGCAGGGCCTGAGCAATATGACGTCATGCTGCTCAGAAAATCAAAACGGCTTAATAATTGAGACTGTTTAAAAAAAGAGTGAATGGATTTTTATCATTATAGGGTGGTTGTGTCCACACACTGCCAAGACACATTCATTTTGCAAAGTTAATTTTGCATCCGATGTGCCCTTAAAACACTCATCCCTCCAAATACCATATCACATCATATTTGTGGTTTCTGCAAAGAGGTGAGCATGATTTGATTCTGCGTTTTCATAATACACTTACTGCAAATGCAAACACAGGGCATGAACACTTCCTGTTAGACTGGCCAATTGAATTACACACTGAATAAAATGATACGGTGAGACCCCATAAACACAAATAGTGTGACGCCAAACAGGATTTTGAGTGTGTTTGTGCATGCAAGTATCCCTGTAAAAATAAATAAATAAATACAGCATATGCTGGTTAGGTATGTTTTGAAGCTTGGCAGCTGGTTTGAACTGGTTTAAGAAAAATTGACTTGTATTCTAATGTATATACAGTAGAAAAAAAGTGAAAAATTGACACTTAAGACTGGTTTTGTGGTCCAGGATCACA
>NW_015544250.1:1200711-1201373 GCF_001515605.1 Sinocyclocheilus anshuiensis | reverse complement strand
CGCGCTTAACGTCATTGTTAATGAGATCTGGTTTTAATGTAGGAAGTCATGCTCAGTGACCAAAGGGAAACTAGTGTGAGAAGCTAATTATCTTGAGAGAACATTGTCTTTTGTTGTGTATTGGGTTAAATGTTGTGAAACGTGATGTAAAATGTGACTAGTGACCAATAGACCTTCTTTAAAACATGAATTGGTTAGTGGGTTCAATGATATCTGGGCTATAAAACAACATCCTTTTTTTTTTAAATATAAAAATTATTTTGTATATACGTATCAATTAAAATATATTATCAATTTTATAAATTAATATTTATGTATTATAATAATTATATAATATATATATATATATATATTTTTTTTTTTTTTTTTATTTAATATGAAATGGTTATCAAAGAACAAACATAGTTTTTGCTAAAATGTGTTTTTTGCCCACGTAATGTTGTAGATACAGCATCTACCAGCAGAGCTAACCAGACAAACCTTGACGCCCTGCTCTGAGCTTAAGCCTTTTTCTCCTGGGCTTTTCAAGACTGGAGCCAATGATTCCCACTTCACTCTCCAGCCCTTCTTTTCTCTGGAATCTGCTCCTTGTGCCCATCCTGTACGTGAGTAAATGCCTTTGGTCTGCAGAGCAGTTGTGCCCCACTTAGCAAACACACAAA
>NW_015544250.1:1200376-1200701 GCF_001515605.1 Sinocyclocheilus anshuiensis | reverse complement strand
TTTTTTATTTAATATGAAATGGTTATCAAAGAACAAACATAGTTTTTGCTAAAATGTGTTTTTTGCCCACGTAATGTTGTAGATACAGCATCTACCAGCAGAGCTAACCAGACAAACCTTGACGCCCTGCTCTGAGCTTAAGCCTTTTTCTCCTGGGCTTTTCAAGACTGGAGCCAATGATTCCCACTTCACTCTCCAGCCCTTCTTTTCTCTGGAATCTGCTCCTTGTGCCCATCCTGTACGTGAGTAAATGCCTTTGGTCTGCAGAGCAGTTGTGCCCCACTTAGCAAACACACAAATACGATCCAGTCTACTTTTCTTTAGT
>NW_015544250.1:1199992-1200233 GCF_001515605.1 Sinocyclocheilus anshuiensis | reverse complement strand
TGAGTAAGTCATTCCTTGTGGTTGTTCTGGACAGGGCTGGGGTCAGCCAGCGCGACGTTGTGCTTGTGACCGTTTGCACTCGGCAGTGTTGATTATGGTTTTTAATTTACAGCTGTTGTGAGGGATCATTGTGTGCTTTAGTCTTCCTGATTTCAGGTTTGCAGCAGTCAGTTATACTTATGATCACATACAGGGAGGAAAACACCCAGTGCAATCTTATATGTGACTCAAAATGCATATT
>NW_015544250.1:1198898-1199643 GCF_001515605.1 Sinocyclocheilus anshuiensis | reverse complement strand
TATATATATACGCACACACACAGTTTATAAATATTTATTTAAATTATTATATATTTAACTATTATCATAATATTTTAGTTTTTATTCTTATATAAATAAGAACAAAAAATAAAATTAAATGACTAAAAATACATCCTAGTAATTTAAATAATATAAATTGCAATATATTGTTTTTTTTCTTTGATTTTCAGCTGTATTGGATTTCCATATCATTTGGTGTTGAGGCCAAATAATTAAATTTTAGTCTCATCTGCCTCAGAATCGTCAAAGTGTGTTTTGGCAAAGCTCAGTCGTGACTGCATGCGGCCTTTCTTGAGGAGTGGCTTTTTTTCTTGCAGCCCTCCCATACAAGCCACATTTGTGGAGAATTTGTGATATTTTTGTCACATGCACATGACCACTCTATGTCATAAATTCCTGCAACTGCTTTAGTGTTGCTGTAGGCCTCTTGGTCGCCTCTCTGAGTAGTTTCCTCCTGGCTCTTTCATCCAGTTTGGAGCGACATCCTGATCCAGGGAGAGTCTTGTGTTTTACCAAATACCTTCCACTTCTTAATCATAGACTTCACTGTGCTTCTAGGCATTGTTAAAGCCTTTTTATGTATCCATCTCCTGACTTGTACCTGTCCACAACTTTATCCCGGAGATCTTTTGACAGTGCCTTGCCACCCATAGGTGATTGTTTGCTTCAGTTGCACTACCAAGGACTGAAATGCTCCAGGAAAGCTCTTTTCATGCTGAGCTAA
>NW_015544250.1:1191800-1198317 GCF_001515605.1 Sinocyclocheilus anshuiensis | reverse complement strand
AAAACTTAATAAAAGACCTATACAGACATAATAAATTCAGACATAATTTAACTAAAATTAAAATAAATAACAAATACAAATAATACAAATCAAACGACAGTAGTTTATCAGTAATCCTAAAAAAGAATACTGCCAAACACACGTGCTAAAAAACAACAACTTACTTACACATAGTAAGAAATGGTTATAAAAACTGAAACAGAAGCAAAACAAGTAACAGGAAAGAGGAGAAATAAAAAGCGATACTTATACTTTGCCGGTGTCCCTGCCCGGTAGAGTCGCACGGTAGAGTCGATGGTCTTTACACTCTTTTGTCTTCACAAGACAGCTGCCGCGACAGCTACCATGATAAACTAAGCTTTTTTATACCCTTCTAACAAAATACTACATTAATTCAGCTGGACACACTTTCCATATTTTCTCCACAACAAATGGCCAAGCAAGCGCAGACACTGACAAGATACGCGATACAGAACAAGACCAAACGCGGTATCAGCACGTCTCCACACAGTAAACAAAACTGTGTTTATATATACATAAATCTATATACATGCATACATTCATACATACACACATTATAGTTATTATATATTATAAAGTTTATTCTTGTATAAAAAATAATAAAAAATAGAATCAAATGAATAAAAATAGATTATATGTGGACTGTATATGCCATATTTGTATAATGTAAATAATAATGTATTTCTAAATCATAAAATCGTATTCTTGCTTTAGCATGATTATGCTAGTCTACTAGCTAAATTAGTAGCATTCTAAATAGCCAGGACCAGAGTGGAATTTCAGCAGGGTTATGTTTTGGCCTGTATTTTTTGTACTTTCTCTCATGAAAATAATAGTATTTTTTGGCTGTACTGTAAATCCAGTAAATTAAATATAAAGAAGATTGCAGATTCTATTTCACGGCAGCAAGTCATTCCTCTGGTCGCCATGACAGATTTTTATGTATTTGCATCACTTTTTACCTGTCTACATCTCTGAATAATTTAGTCCATTGTCTGCAGTACAAACATGGAGAATAAGAGCACTGGTGTGTTTATATGTGCATGCTGGTGGTTTCATAGTCAAATTAATCAATCTCTACATCCCTGCAGAAGCTGTCAGTATGTCATTGCAGCAGCCAGCTCCATTACTGCTATGAGACCACAGTGTGTGTCTTGGTACAAGTTTATTTCGTTTTTCTACAGGTTTCAGAAGAGTATTGTGTGTTTAAGTCCTCAGAAGACCCATTGAAGGCTGGTTTAATGTTACACATTTGGCCCAAAGAAAGTTTCATACCTCCGCTTCTAAAGTGATTATGAAAATAAGGTTAATTTGAAATTGATATTGAGCTCCACTCAATTCCCTCAGACATTTGCTTCTATTGTCTGTTTCCACTACAGCGGTCGAGGATGTCTGCACCTGCAGAAACTCATTACTAGCTACATGCTAGGCAATGCACAGGTGTCCCAGTTTACATATAATATAAGTTTTTAATATAATATTATATTGTTTACCAGCATTTAACATATACAATATACACTCTAAATAAATTCATAAAAATAGGGCACAAAGTACTGTACTAGAAGGAATTTTCTGTAATGATTTTTAATTTGGCACTTTTTTGCATTGCGTTGTGTTTTAAAGTTAACATAAAAGTCTGTAAAATTAATGGATAATGTCATGGTAAAAAAAAATGCATTACAGTACTTTTTTTCTTTTTATCGCAGAAATAATTTAAATCCTAATTCCTAACATATATTCAAGTAGAAAACGGTTATTTTAAATGTTAATAATATTTCACAATATTACTGTTTACCTATATATTTGACTGGCAGTATATACATCTCACGTTATTATTTATTATTTATTCATTTATTTTTTGTTAATGTAAGATAAGAGGTCTGCCACTAGAGGCAAAAACTGTCTGTCTGCATTCACTCATTCTTTTCTCAATTTATCTCTGTAAGTATTTGATTTTAAATATGCCATTTTTAAGCCAATCACCTGAGCCATTCCATTTGATGGAAAATGATGTCACAATGATGTTGATTGGATGATGGCACCAAAATAATAAAGGGTAAACATCTGTTTTGCCTCCAAAAATAGACGGGCAGAAAAACGTATTCAGTTAGAACGCCTGGTTTTGAATGACGAAAGAAGATTTTTGTGTCCAGATGATGTAGTTATGGTATCTGCCAACAGGGCTTAATGAGGCCACACTATAACCAGCCAAACCTTGACCCGCTGGGAATCGTGTTTTATAATGATTTAGCTCTCAGAAGAAGAGTAGAGAAATGTTGAGTTGACTGCTTGTATCCAAACGCTAACTGAGATTAATGATATTTGGGAAGTGGTTTGGAGTTCTTATGACTCACTTCATGCTCTAGACTCTTATTCTTTGAAAGATGTTTAGAGTTCTTCTGCCCACCTCTTCCAAACGCCTACAGTAGGAGATGATGGTGGGCCCATTGTGACAGACCTATTTTATCTGTTAGATGTCTCCATTCTTGAGTTGCTTTTCCATCAGTGAGTGAATTTGCTCCAGGTTTAGTGGTGTACTGTTGTTCAGGGTGGAGTTTTGTTTGCTACCACGGAGGCTCCCATATGACCATTATCCTCACCTTCTTCAAGGCAAATGTCAAATCATTTCATGAGTTTCATAGCATTGTGGGAAGTAGGGAGGTTCAATGCCAGAAAATTCCAGTCAGCTCATGAAAACCACTGCAACTGAAATATTTTTGAAGGACATAGAGGTCCAGTTGCATTCGATTAAGCTCTGCTAGATGTTTGAGAATGACCTGGATGTTGGAAAACATGCATAAATCTGAGGATTTTCTTTGATGTTATAAGACCAGCTGGCAGACAATGTGGCTTAAATTAGTGAACTATTACTGTTTGTGCTTGGTTAAAATGTTGGTTAAAATGTTAAAAACTCAAAGTCATAACTAAAATCATTTCATGAGTTTCATAGCATTGTGGGAAGTAGGGAGGTTCAATGCCAGAAAATTCCAGTCAGCTCATGAAAACCACTGCAACTGAAATATTTTTGAAGGACATAGAGGTCCAGTTGCATTCGATTAAGCTCTGCTAGATGTTTGAGAATGACCTGGATGTTGGAAAACATGCATAAATCTGAGGATTTTCTTTGATGTTATAAGCCCAGCTGGCAGACAATGTGGCTTAAATTAGTGAACTATTACTGTTTGTGCTTGTGTTCTGGTTAAAATGTTAAAAACTCAAAGTCATAACTAATTGTGCTTGCCAAAGTGACTGTATTTTCTATGTTATTATTTGTTCCTGGTTTTATTGTGAGTGATTCATCAGTTCATCATGTTATATATAAAAAGTGACGTGACATGTGGCCAAATCGCAACCTTTGAGTTATGAGTCCGACTCTCTAACCATTAGGCCACGACTTCCCCCTAATAGTAGATCGTAGAAATTATCTTATCTTTTATATTTTCAAACTTTCTTCTGAAAATCAAATGATTCCCGTCGGATAAAATCAAGTACAGTTGCACATTTGCTTTTTAGTTTAATGCCTGCTTTTAGCATTTCAGCACATTTTTGTGGGAAAAAAGGTCAATTTTATGTTGTCAATAGTGAAGCTCACACAGAAATCACTTTCAAACAATGCAGCTTTCTGTTGGTCAATGTGACAAATTTGTTGCATTTGTCTCTTGCTTGCAAAGTTTAAGTTTTAGTAATTTTGTTATGTGCTTCTGTCATTTTATTTTTATATTTCAATTTGTGAGCATTTCATCTGTGCATGTTACATAGAAATGTCTGTCAATCAGCCCTCTTATTTTTCCACCACTCTCTGATGATAAATGCTGAATGTTTATTTGTCTGGTGTAGTCAGAAATCCAATGCATTAAGCTGAGGTCACATTAGCTTAATTAAAAAAAGGGTCAATTTTATATTGTCAGTAGTGTAGCTCACATAGAAATCACATTTGCAAACTGTTTTCTATTGGTCAACGAAACGAATCTGCGTTACTAACAGTGTGGGATAGGTGTCGTATTCCCATAAGTTGATGGGGATCAGCTGAGAGTCAGCTGATGCGAGCTTGACTAACGTGACCTGTCAGAACTAACGCTACGCTTGATGACTGTGCCTGCAAAAGTTTTGCTGGACAATGGTAAATATGACAACACATTTTACAGAAGTAAAATGGATTAGGTTGTGAATTATCGTTTCTCATCAGTTATTGAAGTGCAATCAATTGTGATGTATTTATTTAATTAATCAGTATATCATGCAATTCATTATCTCAAAGTATCTTAACCTTTATGTCTGAGCTTAGAATTGCTAGCTAATCTAATCTAGGGATAAGAAAAAAGGGTAAGCATGAAAAATATTTCTTTGCAAAATAAGAAGGACTGAGAAAGAGACATGACGGAGCGACCGCAGGAGGTTCTGCTAATGGGCCCCTAAAATATGTCCAAGGACATAAAGATGTCTCTTGCTCAGTCACTCCAACCACTAACAAGGCCCCTGTTCGCCGTCCCCATTGCCTCCACCATGAGTCACTAGCTTCTCATGTGGTGCGTCAGCACTCGACTCTTTCACTCTGCTTTACTCTTTGGTGTACTCTTTTGGTTTGCGTTTCCACTGCAGTTCAGTACCGCTTTAGAGTGGGCGGGATTATTCACATGTGTTATAGTTGCACCGCCTCTACTACCACGACTCCTAAAAACAACTTTTTCATTCCAAGTCGCCCCATCAAGCTCTCGCTGGATCCACTCCTCTGCTATCAATGAGAGGAACGTCTGTTCTTCCGGAACAGACAACAAAACGTTTTGGTTATTAAAAAAAGGTGCGCTCGTTCAAAACAGTTGTGTTCGATGCTTCGCTGGCTGTGCTGATTTAAATCTAGTGGTTCTTTTGTGTTTGTGTCGCAAGTTCAGTGACGCAGGTAGTGATGATTCTCTCCGGCCAATCCGTGATCAGCAGAGTTTACACGTCACGTTTTGGTAACGGTACGGTTCACTTGGAACCCCAACCGAGGTGGTACTAAAAAAAGTACCAGGTACCAGGTACTGTACCCAGTGGAAACCCCCCAAAAGGTGACCCGTACCGAGCCGTACCGTGCCGTACCATGCAGTGGAAAAGCGCCATTGGAACCCCAACCGAGGTGGTACTAAAAAAAGTACCAGGTACCAGGTACTGTACCCAGTGGAAACCCCCCAAAAGGTGACCCGTACCGAGCCGTACCGTGCCGTACCATGCCGTGGAAAAGCGCCAATATATAGCTGTATATATTAATAGTATAGATAGATCTATATCTACATATCTAGATCTTTATGTTTTCTGTATCACCAGTGGCAGTCCTGTCTCACTTGGTACCCACTACAAAAAAATATGAAGTGCATGATACCTCTGTCCTTGATTGACTTTAAACAGACTGAACTTGCAGCATATCCATGAGATCACATTCTTGTTTCATGTCTTTTAGAAACGTCTGGATTCACATTCCTTATGTAGACATTTATGGCCTTTTCATAATTGCATATGGATCTGCTTTGGTGAAACACTCGACACATCCTGCATCACATGAAATAAGGGACGAGCCATTAAAATCCAGCAAAAACAAAAGCATTCGGTCCACCCCTTTATAGCATATCCTTAGTGCATGAATGAAATAAACAGAGATCAGATGAATGCAAAGTGTTTAAAGGTTGAAATTTCCATGTTATTGATGCCATAGAGGCAGATAAAGCTGCTTTCAGTCCTGTTCAGTTCAGTCTGAGCTTTTGAAGGACAAGGTTGCGGTTAGAGCAGAAAATGGGTGGTAAGTGCGATGTTGCCATGCTTAAATATGGCACAGCTGTGAATGGAGCTGCTTCAACTTCATTTACCCAACAGTAGGGATGCACCGATACCACTTTTTCCAGTACTCGCCCGATACCGATACTTTTATTTTTGGTACTTGCCGATACCGAGTACCGATACCGATATTTTTATTGCATTTGTACATTTTTTAAATATTGGGTATAGAAACCAAAAGGGTATGTATAATGTTAGTTGGTTAACTTCATTTATCAAATAGATACAATCAAACCAAAATTTATTCAGACACCTTCAACGTTTCTCACATTATCACAGTTTATTCGCTATAGTTTAGAAAATGGTAATAAAATATGACAAGAACTCAGAGTTACACTGTGTCAGAACAAATTCATCTTGATAATGTTAGATAATTTTGATAGAAAGGTATGTAATGGATTACAATCAACCAAAATAATTCAGACAGCTGTTAGTATGACAGTATTTACACAACTATGAATACTTTGTCGGGCAGCCCTTAGCCTTAATGACAGCCTGTAGTCTCCTGTGCATGCGGTCATCCAGCTTCATGAAAACTGATAGTGTCCTGCACCCACTAGTAAATAAATATCAAAAATTATATCTATATAAAATCTCTGAATCATTTTTAGTTTCACTGTATATCCTTCGGTTATTTTCACACTTAATTATGCCCATTAAAAAGTTTTTGTTACTTTCACTGTTCATT
>NW_015544250.1:1182953-1191790 GCF_001515605.1 Sinocyclocheilus anshuiensis | reverse complement strand
CTCCCTACCGTTAAGTAACTTGTGCATTGTTTTACTTACTTGTTTTTGACGTATCCGACCGAACTACAAACTTTCCAGTGACATCTGTGAGAAAGGTGTATTCACTCGACAAGCTCGCGCATCTGCGCCGCCGCGCGCTCAATCTACTCAGCGTGCTTTGTTTATCAGCTCGCGCACACCAGCTATACAGGCGTTAATACTGAATGTTTAACATTATATTCATTGCATACATATACTTCGTAGTAGACACCCTTAACTCCTTTCTGCTGTCTGTTGTTCTGTTGTCGGTGTTTCTTTGTTTGAATATGGCGCTTATCACATGCTGTGTGGTATCGGCGTTTGGTATCGGGGCATTTTAACGAGTACGAGTACGAGTACAGGAGACCAGTATCGGGCCCGATACCGATACCAGTATCGGTATCGGTGCATCCCTACCCAACAGTAATATGCTGGTCAGCACTGGCACAGTCTGTGAGTGACAGTCCGTAGGTTTGATGCATGGGCGCGGATTTACTGAAGGTGTTAAAATGCTGGACACTTTTATTGGAATATTTGTATGTGTTGTGTAATAGGGCCAGGAACAACAGAAAAAATAACCAGGAACAAGAGAATTAGAGCATTCAGTCAAATTTCAATGAAGACCATATGTCTATGGAGTCTCGGTCTCGACAGCTCTGAATATACCTGTGTCGCAGTTTTATGGCTCAGACATTCCTCTTTGAGACATAATGGACTTTTTGGACATGTAGAATCAATTATGTCTTAGATGTTTCTCTTAAAAGTCCTTAAGGAGCCCTTAGGACACAAATGGAGACAATTGTTGACATACAGTATAACATGAATGTGGATTACAGCTCAGATCATATGCTCTTGGATGAACCTTATAAAAAAAATCTAGATATCTAGATAAAAATCTAGATATATTTAGATCTATGACTTTTGAATGCAGACTTCAGGATCTTGGCAAATATGAGCACAGTTTGAGACAGTTCAGATCTCTTTTAAAACTCTAGATGAGACATGAATTTGCTTTGAGAAACAGCTGCAATATTAAACATCTCACCTGTGATTATTAACACAGTTAGAATGTATATATTTGCCCACTTTTTTTTCCTCATTTCATTCACCTTTTTGTTTCTTAGTTGATGTGCTCACATTTGTTCCTCCTCATCTACAGTTCTTCTGAGCCCAGACTGTGGTCACTACACAGCTGGCATGTGCCTGGGAATCAAGATTCACTAGAGATTTTATAAAAATATATTCTGCTCCTAATTTATCTCTTCTGAGCACATTTGACTCACATAAAGCACTAAACTAAACCAAAGGTTATGCTCTCATCATAAACGCTCATTCAAGTCATAGATAGACTGATGGACAGACGGAGCGAAAGATGGATGGATGGATGGATGGATAGAAAGATAAATCTATGGATGGGACAATAGATGGACGGACGGACAGACGGACGGATAGATAGATAGATAGATAGATAGATAGTATACGGTAACACTTTAGTAAAGGGATATACTCTAAAATTTAATTATATTAGAGACCGGTGGCTGATTCTGTTTGGAGGCTCTTAAAAGCATGAAATGCAGTTTTCTGTGTCTGCCACCCAGATGAGCAACAGCCACTGATGAATGGGAATGGCAGGCATTATAGACCTCCTTGGTTGCACCACCCAAACAAACAGAGCAACTTCCAGGAAATCAACCTACCAATGTCTTACTGTCAGTTGTCTCTAAGAGGATTAAATAGTTAATAGAAAAGTCAACTGCTTTTGTTTCAGATGGCCTCAATGTTTCGACGCTCCTGGGACTAAAGTGTACTGGCAGCTGCTATGGGAAGTGATTATGGGGGAAATTCCTATAAAATCTGAGCTTGATTCAATTAAGACTGAAATGGCCTGTCCTTTTCTGTCTCTGTGATTTAAGAGAGAAAGAGAGAGGTTATGACAACAAAAGCTTGCGTTTTTGATTTGTACCAGATTTTCTATTCATAACAAGTCCCCATTGATAGTCAAAAACTTTTGCCAGCAAACCATTGCACAACAAGAAAAACACGTAAGTGTATAAAAGTTTTGTTGCATTATATTCATGCTTTGGGATTCAGACTTGGTAGTGCTTGTATCAGGCCCTTCACTTTGCTCAGTCAGTGAAAATCTCCTAAAAATTCCATTCATTTCTCATCATAAAATTGAATTGTAAAACATTCATTGCTCCATTTTTTGCAAGTTTTAAAAGGCTTTACGACTCCATATTCTGCATGCTCTTCCAGGTTTCAGGCATGTGTCTTTTTTCTTATATTCACTTTTTATTGTCAAGCATCAAAATTACTATTGTTTTTCAAAACCCCTAACCCCCCAAAACATGTCATTTTCATGATGCATGTACAAAAAAGTTTTAGTTAGTGTTTTCATTTTAATTTTAGTTATAGTAAATTTGTTTGTTGTTGCTAATAGTATATATATACTGTTGCTAATAATATATATATATATATATATATATAAAATTTTGAATAATATTTTATTTGTATATTTTCTGTTTTCACTTTAATTTTAGTTATATTAATTTTTGTCATTTTTATTAGTTTTTTTAAATATGTCTGTGTATTATTTATTAATTTTTTGTTATTATTTTAATTTGATTTCATTTGAGTTATTTTAGTACTTTAAATGAATATCGGTAATGTTGCTTTGGCAACTAGCTGAAATTAAAAAAAAAAAGTTTCCTGTAGATAAAACCTCTTCCAGCTCTAAAGCCTTTGTTTTATTCCCTGTTTGAATTTAAAGCGCTTAAAGCTCTCCAGGGCATTTTCCCACAAGAGTGATTTCACCATTTCTGTGTTTTAGAGATGGCTAAGTGTTTATGACATGTTATGATTACTGCAGCTGAATTTGGAGTGGAGATACACTTGCACTCAGTCAGATGTGTGCAACATCTTCTGGATCTGTTCTGCTCTCTTGTTTTGTGTTTACAGTGTGAAGCTGTTCAACCATCTTGTGAACCCTTTGAATCCAAAACCAACATCTGGGTGTGACTGGATGATGTGAACTGTGGACGAGAGTGAGAGTGGATGATAACAACCAGATAACGTGAGCTGAACAAAGAGCTGATTTTGTCTTTAATCAGCACTTTCACTCACTCGCTCTAATACAAAAAGAAAAACACAAATAAACATGATCACACCGCCAAACACACATACTCTGATGAACATACAAACCCATGGACACAGTCATTAACAAACACACTTCAGATGTCAAAATCACTATTTGTTAATGTAGTTCATCAGTCAATGTTTATGTAATGATTGGATTGAGATTGATAGATTTAGAAAACAAGGTGTTGTTGTAAGAAGCAAGAGGGGCTCTGGAGTGTCTGTGACCGCATCAACACTGGCAAACAATCACAGTTTTTTCACCAATATCTGGCAAAGATCAGATCTTAAACCATAGGGCAGAGAAGTATGAGATTGTTTTTTTCCCCATTTCAAAGTGCTTTATTGATGTACATACAATATTGCAAATACACCAAAAAAACCTTAATGAGTATTTTTATCTTGTTTTCCAATTAAAATATGTTCCTTTAAAGAAGAGAAATTCACTTAAGAAGCAACACGACCCATTTTCATATAGTAGCCTAACATAATATGCTTTTTATGAAGCCTCTAAGGGGACATGGTGATGAAAATGTATGTTTTAATGCTTTTGCACGCTCCCTCAAAAGTATTGCGTTCTCCTGACAGACTTTCTCTCCTAAAACGTTTGTGTCCTCTTGCAAAAGTATTGCATTCACCCAGTAAACTTTGCGCTGTCTCACAAAATGTTTGCACTCTCACACATAATGATTGAGTTCCCTGAGAAACTTTCACATGCAAAACATTTACTTTCTCTCACAAAACTAGGCATGTTTGTGCAGTAAGACAAAATATGTAAATTCCACAAGTTTTAATATATCTCATGCATTGCTGCTTCTCAAGTAAATTTCTCACTTTTGTTTTTAGATATTTTTATTGTAAAAAATCATAAAAGACTAATTAAAAATTAATTAAGAAGTTTTTTTCAGTGAAAGCAGCATCTATACATACAACAGTGCATAAATGGAAGTAATTTCTGCATTATATATATATATATATATATATAATATATATAGATAGAGATAGAGAGAGAGAGAGAGAGAGAGAGAGAGAGAGATGTATATGTATGTGGATTTTATTCACATGTATTTATTTCTTATTATCTGTATGTTGTTTTTGCTGTTGTCTCTGCGTACTGGAAGCTTCAGTCACCAGAACAAATTCCTCGTATGTGCAAACATACTTGGCAATAAAGCTCTTACTGATTCTGATTCTGATTCTGATGTGTTATGCTTAGTACATTGTCAAGCATCATTAGCTCAACAACATGCAAAATCCATGCAAAGTCTATCAATAGAGATTATTAAAGCAAACTCATTTGAACATGTCTTTCCTGAATGATACGCATTATACACAACCTGTTTCTCATTAGTCAAATATTTTAGAAAAATAAACAAAAAACCTGATTTTTAAAATTGGAGGTGTTTTTTTTTTGTCTTTCAGCTGTCAAATATAAAGATTAATTGCAGAAATTATTTTTACCTTGAGGAATTGTCAAAAAATAGGTATAAGTATATGTTTGCTATAACAGCCATTTTTCTTGGCGTAGCGGCATAGATTTGCTAAAAAAAAAAAAAACTGACAGCACTGATGATCTAAAAGGAAGTCCAGCTATCCTTTGTGAGTAAAAATAAAAACATTCTCATATAGAAGCCTCCACAACCTCTGCTAATCAATATTTTATTGTTGTAACTACCAGTCAAAATAAAGCAATACCACAATCCAAGCCATCCATCTTTTTTGACTTCTTAGCGGCGATGTGTTACGTCTGTTATTTGTAGCTCGCCCAAGAAATATAAAAGCCTCTTTGTTGCATTAAAAGTCAATTTGTGTTTAGGGCTGAGTGAGTTGAGTTTAAAAGTCCAGCAACATTAAACCAGAACCAGGAGTTGGCCTGAATGAAACTTATGACAGCAAACGCAGTGTGATCACAGTGACGGCACCATCACAGCTGCATCCAATAGTGTCCTATAGTTACAAGAGGATGAGAGCAGGAGATCTGCTTCGTTCTGCATAACAAGTCTGGGCTAAATAACAGCTGTCGAAAAGAGCAAAATACAGGTCACCCCATCCGTCCACTTTTATGGGGCATCTTAAGGACACATTCACAACTGCAGGTCTTCATTGATGCTTCAGCCAGTCTAATCAAAACCATAACATATCCTGTCTCCTTTTCCGGCCCTTCTAACGTTCCATTCACATCTGCACGGCTTGAAATATATAATCAATTGCTTCGATAAACTCCAGTGACCCCCTGCGCCCACCCCGCATGCACAAATACGGTCGCCGTGATTTTGCCAAGTAAGACATGTTCCTGGATCAACATCTTTTGTTGATCCTGGATCAACATAACTGTCCAAAAATATAGACTTAACCCAATCCCTACCCCTAAACCTAACCCTACCCATAATTTATTCCTAAAAACAGTGTGAAATGATAGCTGATTAACAACGGTGTAGAATCACCTAACCCTGATTGTAAGCCTAAAACAGATATTTCCTGAAAAGTTATCCATCAATTCTGATTGGTTGATAGGAATGTTGTTCCAGGATCAACAAGGATGTTGATCCAGGAACATGTTGTACTTTGTGAAATCACGGTCACCGCACAAATACAGTTTTATGCAGTAAATGAATCACGTGTGTTGGGACAGCTGGATGATGAGCAATAGTGATATGTTTACTGGTGTCAGAGGTTTTGATACACCCCAGCAGGCACCCAAAACAACAACGTTTAACCTCATTTCACCTGCAATCACGTCTATGACTGTTTTTCCAACTATTAGTGCCAAATGCACTGATTTAATCAGTGTACATTAACATTTTCAAATGTTTTTGAAAGAAGCCTCATATGCTGATCATGGCTAAAATTGTGAAATAACATTAAAAGAAGTGTTTTCTATTTGAATGTATTTTAAAATGTAATTTATTTCTATGATGCAAAGCTGAAATTTCAGCATCATTACTCCAGTCTTCAGTGTCACATGATCCTTCAGAAATCATTCTAATATGTTGATTTGCTGCTCAAGAAATATTTCTGATTATTATTAATGTTGAAAACAGCTTTTTTTGTGGAAACTGTGATACATTTTTAATGATTCTTTGATGAATGGAAAGTTCAAAAGAACAGCATTTATTTGAAATCTTCTGTAACATTATAAATGTCTTTATTGTCATTTTTGATCAATTTAATGCATCCCTGCTGAATAAAAGTATTCATTTAATAATAATAAAAAAAATCTTACTGACCCCAAACTTTTAATCAGTAGTGTAAGTCAAGGCAAGCATGAGCTATTACTTAAGTTCCCTTTCAGTCGGTCACAACGAGTTACGTCGTGACCGACGAATTGGGATCTCGCTTCGAGAAACCAATCTACTTCAAGTGTAAACTAAATGAGCCAATGGACACTGGCATGCGATGACTGCATCCAGCTGCCACTGATCACAGCGTGAGCATAAAAAGGTAGCAGGTGCAACGCATACCAGCTTTTCGCTTCGGAGCCAAGCGATAACATCGTTCTGCTCCTGCCATATCTTCATTTGTGACGATGAGTTCAATGCGCTCTAGTTACACGGGTGCATCTTTGTAAAGACGACGGATCGTCTTTTTAAAGATGCCGTTTCACCCGTGTGTTTCTGGATGCAGTTGTTACCTGGCACCGGGTGATGGTCACGATCGCTGCCCACGTGTCTGGGCATTAAACACGCTGGTGTACACGGAGGTGCATGAGGAGCTTACCAGGTCGTGGGCGGCACCTTTTACTGCCAGAAAATGACGTGCTGGTTCCTCCTCTATCACCACCCTCGACGGTGGTGCAGCTAAGGGGTATATGGCGATCCCCCCGGTGGAGCAGTTGGTAGCGATGCAGTTGTGTCCTAATACGGCCTCCTCCTGGCGGCGAGACCCGTCGCTCCCCTCCCGGGCCTGTAGGCATTCGTCTGGTCTGTCCGGCAGTGCTTATACGCTTGTGGGGAAGCTGCCTCCGCGTTACATGCTATGACGTTACTGCAGGTTCATCAGGCCAAGGCACTGAAGGACTTGCACGAGGGTGATGGAGTTGAGTACTTTGTCCGCCTCTGCATGCGATGTCCACACTTGTGGTCCAGGAGTGCCATCTCTGGCTGTGTCTGTCCAACATGAGGGACGCCGACAAATTTCGGTTCCTCAATGCCCCTGTGTCCCAGACCGGCCTCTTTGGCGACGCGGTCGAGAGCTTTGCCCAGCATTTCTCGGCAGCCGCCCCGCCCGTCCAGGCCCCCGTCAAACCTGGCGGTGAGCGGAAGAGCAAGAGGCCCCGGGACAGGCGACCCAGAGAGGGAAAGAACTGCTCTTTGGAGGATGGTAAATGCACCTCTCCCTCCCCCGGAGGAGGGCTGGGTGGAGAATTTGGTTTCCAAAAATCTCGACAAGAGAGCAGTTTTCTCTATCTCTGGGTCCCAAGAGGGCACGGAGAGTCGTGGACGGACCAACACCGGACCACACTCAGAGCGTCATCAAAGGCCCTACTCACGCACTCTCTGCCAAACCGTGGAACCAGGTAAGTGTTGCACCGCACACTCTGACCCCTCTTCGGTCCGCCCATGAGCCGCCTGAGTTGGGTCCCTGCGTTCCACTTCGCTGCCCAACTGCGGGTACGGTGGTGGTTCCGCTGGTCCTGCTTGCATGCCCGGCCCGTCTCGCTGGCTTCTGCGGACCATCAGCCTCGCCTATGCGATTCAGGTCGCCCGGCGTCCCCCCAAGTTCAGTGGCATCTGCTTCACGGCAGTGAAGGCGGCCGATGCTCCTGTCTTGCGTGCGGAGATCGCAGTCGCCAGCAGGCAGCAGCGGGCGGTTCGAGCATCATCAAAAGCCCTACTCACGCACCCTCTGCCAAACCGTGGAACCAGGTAAGCGTTGCACTGCACACTCAGACCCCTCTTCAGTCCGCCCACGAGCCACCTGAGTTGGGTCCCTGCGTTCCACCTCGCTGCCCCACTGCGGGTGCGGTGGTGGTTCCGCTGGTCCCGCTTGCACGGTATCTGCGTGCCTGGCTAGCGCTACCCAGCCCGTCTCGCTGGCTTCTGCGGACCATCAGCCTCGGCTATGCGATTCAGTTCGCCCGGCGTCCCCCCAAGTTCAGTGGCATCTGCTTCACAGCAGTGAAAGGCGGCCGATGCTCCTGTCTTGCGTGCGGAGATCGCAGACCTGCTGGCGAAGGATGCGATAGACCCGGTCCCTCCAGCCGAAGCCTGGATTTTACAGCCCCTACTTCATTATACCCAAGAAAGGTGGTGGGTTACGACCAATCTTGGACCTACGTGTCTTGAACCGGGCCTTCACCTGTTACCGTTCAAGATCTTGACGCAGAAACATGTCTTTGGGTGCATCCGTCCTCGAGATTGGTTTGCAGCGATTGACCTTAAGGATGCGTACTTTCATGTGTCGATCCTTTCGCGCCACAGACCATTTCTGCAGTTTGCGTTCGAAGGACGTGCATATCAGTACAAGGTCCTGACAGCTGTCCCTGTCTCCTAGTGTCTTCACGAAAGTTGCGGAGGGGGCTCTTGTTCCCCTCAGAGAGCAGGGTGTTCGCATCTTCAACTATCTCGACGATTGGCTTATACTAGCACAGTCTCGAGATCAGTTGTGCGAGCACAGGGACCTGGTGCTCCGGCGCCTCAGCCTGTTGGGTCTTCGGGTCAACTGGGAAAAGAGCAAACTCTCCC
>NW_015544250.1:1181535-1182590 GCF_001515605.1 Sinocyclocheilus anshuiensis | reverse complement strand
ATATCAATTGCCTAGAGTTGTTAGCAGTGCGCCTTGCCTTGAACCGTCTCAAAGGGCGCTTACGAGGCAAGCATTTGCTGGTTCGGACGGACAACACGGCGACTGTTGCGTACATCAATCAAACAAGGTGGTCTGCGCTCCCGTCGCATGTCGCAACTCGCCCGCCACCTCCTCCTTTGTAGTCGGAAGGTTCTGAGGTCACTTCGTGCCATTCACATTCCGGGTTTGCACTCATGGGGGAATGGAGACTCCATCCCCAGACGGTCCAGCTGATTTGGAGACGTTTCGGAGCCGCTCAGGTAGACCTGTTTGCCTCTCCAGAAACCTCTCACTGCCAGTTGTTCTACTCCCTGTTCGATGGAACACTCGGCACGGACACACTGGCACACAGCTGGCCACGGGGTCTGCACAAGTATGCATTGCCCCCAGTGAGCCTTCTCGCACAGATGCTGTGCAAGGTCAGGGAGGACGAGGAGTGGGTCCTGCTTTTGGCGCCGTATTGACCAACTCGGACCTAGTTCCCGGAAATAATGCTCCTCGTGACAGCCCCTCCCTGGCAGATTCCTCTGAGGAAGGATCTACTGACTCAGAGACGGGGCACCCTGTGGCACCCGGGTGACCTACCCAGGTGACCTACCCCAGGAGGTAGTTGACACCATCACTTCGGCTGTCCGTACTGTAGACCCTGTCGAGCTCCTCCATCCCCTCAGCAGCCAGACGTGGCAGAACATTCGGCACCAGGCCCTCACTCGATGAATCCGTGAGAACCGGTTGAGGGCTGGGTTCCATATGTAGAGACCTAAGTGGATCCCATATGTGTAAAATCCACGGTATAGCCTCAGAGCCCGTGTTTCCCCGGCAGACTTTTTTCACCTCTAATCTCAATCACCTCTAATCTCCATATGCACCTAAACGGTTGTTCATATGTGTAAGTGCTTCCGAAACCTTCTTTCGGGAAGGGTGGGGCTTCCGCAACGTTCCTGTCCCAAGTGGTACGGGTACGTTTTCCCAGTGTTATCCAGTCTTACTGAGTGGGTAGTGCCATAGCAGCAGTA
>NW_015544250.1:1180902-1181475 GCF_001515605.1 Sinocyclocheilus anshuiensis | reverse complement strand
GTCGTGCTTTCCTTTTTGCAGCAAGGGTTGGAGCGAAGGCTGTCTCCCTCCTCCCTTAAAGTCTATGTCGCTGCGATTACTGCTAACCATGACCCTGTGGAAGGGAAGTCGGTAGGGAAGCATGACCTAGTCATCAGGTTCCTTGGGGGGCGAAAAGGTTAAATCCTCCCTGGCCCCCCTCTATACCCTCTTGGGACCTGTCTCTAGTGCTCAAACTCTGCTCCTGCTTGCACTAGCCTCCATCAAGTGGGTAGGGAACCTGCATGCATTTTCGGTCGACGATTCGTGCCTAGAGTTTGGGCAGGCTGACTCCCAGGTAATCCTGAGGTCCCGGCCCGGCTATGTGCCCAAGGTTCCCACTACTCCCTTCAGGGAACAGGTGGTGAGCCTGCAAGCGCTGCCCCCGGAGGAGGCAGACTCAGCCCTAGCTTTGCTTTGTCCCGTCCGTAGACCGGACACAAAGCTTTAGGACCTCAGACCAGCTCTTTGTCAGTTACGGAGGCTGGCAGAAGGGGAATGCCATCTCTAAGCAGAGGATGGCCCACTGGATAGTGGATGCCATCACCCTGGCTT
>NW_015544250.1:1177633-1180879 GCF_001515605.1 Sinocyclocheilus anshuiensis | reverse complement strand
GGCACCTCGCTGACAGATATTTGTAGAGCTGCGGGCTGGGCGACCCCCAACATGTTCGCTAGATTCTATAGCATTCTTGTGGAGCCAGTATCCTCCTGTGTTCTCACCTCAAATGGGTAGAAGCACTGAGAGGCCCCGGTTTAGTGTCGGCTTGCTAAAACCGCTCCAGAGAGTCTGTACTGTAGACCCTGTCGAGCTCCTCCATCCCCTCAGCAGCCAGACCTGGCGGAACGTCCGGCACTGGGCCCTCACTCGATGAATCCGTGAGAACCGGTAGTGGGCTGGGCTCCATATGTAGAGACCTAAGTGGATCCCATGTGTGTAAAGTCCACGGTATGTGTAAGTGCTTCCGAAACCTCCTTTGGGAAGGATGGGGCTTCCGCAACGTTCCTGTTCTAAGTGGAATGGGTACGTTTTCCCAGTGTTATCCAGTCTCACTGAGTGGGTAGTGCTACGACAACGGTGACTGGTCTTCTTGTTGCGAGCCCCGGCCTACACCAAAAAGGGGGCGCATGAGGCTCGCACAGGACACTGGAAGGGGCAGCATCCATCGTGCTTTGGTAGGGATCCCAATTAGTTTCCACAAAGCGGGGCATAGTGGAGAAACAATAATGTACACTATGTGGAAAATAATATGTTTTTTGAACCTTAAACCGCATAAAAATGTTCTTTTTTAGCAACGTCATATGACCCCTTTAAACCCAATGGATGAGCTTGTCCATATTTGTCCATGTATAGCATGTATAGTGTTATATATTAAATAACCTTTTTAATAACAGTTAAGAGCATTTTCATTAATATTACTATATTAGTATATTTATATTATTAATCTTAGTATTATTATTAATAATTTATATATACTGTATATATATATATATTATTTTTATCTGTTATCTGCCTAGTGTTATATCTTTTAGCTCGGTTTAAAAAAAAGTAGTCTGGTGCTTTAAATGCTCACGCTATTTAAAGAAGGATAGATTTTGATTGGCTGTAAATGTTTTTATCGTTCATCGGCTGCAAACATCATTCCGGTTGTTGAACCAAAGAACCGGTTGGAAATGAAGGAATTAAACCGAAAGTCGAAAGTCAGCTTTTCGGTCACGCCACTGGTAACACATACATACATACAGTGTACAGCACACAGATATACCGTGTGTATATATTTATACAGTGTATAAAACAACACAGATAACGTGTGAAAATAAATGACGCAATTCATTCTTTGTGAATCCCCTCCCTCTCATTCCAACTTTTACACATATTTTAGGTGGAAAACGGGACATATCAGAGGTCTATGCAACCCTTCCTGTGTGAGCTCTAATGTCATTAATGCACAAAATTCATTCATTCTCATAGCAGTTCTTATGAAGATGATATATCTCAGGAGTAAAGGCCCAACACCTCTAGGACTGTTCATAATGTTACTGTCCAGGCTAGCCGGGCCATTAAAAAGACACTTTTACAGAGCACTGGTTGCCATGATGAAACATGCTGTTGAAACATCTGTCAGCATTGTGTAAATAAAAAAAAAAAAAAGAAAAAAAGATGGGCAGCGTTTCAAACCAGTTCAGTGTTTTTGAGCTGAAACAACACAAATTCCTGTGTAATTTTTCCCTTGGGTATCTTTCAAAAGTGTGTGGTATTATCTAAAAAGGATACATAAAGTAAATACTAGACTGAAATTCTGAACTTTAATTAGAATGAACCAGATTTCATCACAAATGAATTATGATTATATAACCTATTGGGAAACTCAAACACTAAAACAAAGTACATTGCTATTTGGCTCTAAAAAGACATAACAGCTTGACAGACTGTTGGTTTGCGATGAAAGGAAAAACCGTGAATCACCTTGATGAGTTACTTACAGGCTCAGCAGATAAAGGATGAGCAAAAGCATCCAAGAAGGACTGAACTCAAACCCAGATGAGTGCCACAACAAAGTGTGTCCTGAGCAAATGTGCTAACCATGGGCCAAAGCATTCATCATCCTTACATAAACATACATGCCACAAAATTGAAAATTTGCCAATAAAAATAACTTTTTTATCTGTCTATATCTACCACAAAGATTGTCTTGTCAAGCATTCTCTTTCTATTGAATTTTCTATTTATTTAATTATTTTTACATTTATTTTATTTTATTTTGACTCTGTGATGCTGCTGTAAGCTGGAAAAGTTTTGACAATACAAATGTACATAATTTTTCATGCCACTTAATCAAACTAAACAGAAATTGAGAGAGAGAACAAATCTACAGATGTGGACAAAACATGAAACGAACAACAAATGAGGTGTCAAATGAGGTGTAAAACAGCTGTGCTAAAAAAAACAGCTGGAAAATATGAAGATTAAAGACATGCAGTGATGATGTAGAATGATGTAGAAATGTACTGAAAATACTAGTTAAAAAAACAGGATTTATTTAAAAATAGAAGTCATTTATAACATTTTAAATGTCTTTATTGTCACTTTTGACCAATTTAATGCATTATTGCAAAAAAAAAAAAAACGTATTTATTTTATCTTACTGACAGCTGCCTTATAAGATTTACTTGTTTTAGCAAAATTCTAAAGTAATATTTCATATATCTTTCACAGAGAAGGAAATCCCAGAATGCAATGCAATAATAATAAACCCAGTGAGGAGGGTTTTTATGCAGGCAAGTAGACAGGAGTGTGTTCGACCAAAGTCCCTTTCTCCGTTCGACTTGAAACAGCAATGCGCAGACTGATCGATGTATGACATCAAAGCACCGCGATACTTTGATGTCCGATCGGTCTGCGCGCTGCTGCTTCAAATCAAACACACCTCATCTCACAGCCGGTGTTCTGTCAATTTGCGCTACCCTGTCAGATTTTGCTACCTCCCATTAAAACAGTGGGTAGTATAATTCGACAACGAAAAATGCTACCTGTAAAATTATGGTTTATTAACGTCTACACCTACCACAACCCTAAACCTACCCTTACAGTAATGCAAATACAGTAATTATGTGTTATATTCACGGTTGTAGCTAGAAGGGATACAGCTACAGGAAACCAACAATAAATATTTTTTTCTACCTATTAGATTGTGTTTTATTAAAGGCTACACCTACCCCAACCCGAAACCTAGTTTTGTGTCTCCGAGCAACACAGCGGTGTTTCGATACTGAATGAAAAGAAAAAGTTACGCAAAGAAAGAAGACGTAATTTTGATTCTCGCTGTAGTATTGTTGTTGCCGCCGCCGCCATGTCGTGGAG
>NW_015544250.1:1176280-1176489 GCF_001515605.1 Sinocyclocheilus anshuiensis | reverse complement strand
CTATGATGCTGACAAATAATGCTGACTCACAGCCTGTAAGTACGTTTTCATATTTAAATAACCTTTTTAATAACAGTTAAGAGCATTTTCATTAATATGACTATATTAGTATATTTATATTATTAATATTAGTATTATTGAACTTTGATATATATATATATATATATACAGTGGGTACGGAAAGTATTCAGACCCCCTTCAATTTTTCA
>NW_015544250.1:1174838-1176053 GCF_001515605.1 Sinocyclocheilus anshuiensis | reverse complement strand
ACCGGTTGGAAATAAAGGAATTAAACTGAAAGTTGAAAGTCAGCTTTTCGGTCACGCCACTGGTAACACATACATACATACAGTGTACAGTATGTGTTACACTGAATCCACGTTTTTGAACGAATCAAGTGAGTCAACGATTCAGTAACCCATTAGGCTTGTTTGAGATGCGCCTCGCCTGAAATGTAGGCGAGAGCAGGCGGCTGAAGTGAGGGGAGGAGTGAAATAAGCGCAGTCAAAAGGGACAGTTCTCACCTCTCGAAGTGGAACAGATACCAACTGAGATCAAAGGCAGATATCGCGTTATTCTCACTCATGTGCTGTGCTGATGATAAACATGATACAATTTCAGTTCTGCTGCTTTTATATGAAAATTTGATAAATATGATGAACAAGACACTCAAAGTGCTTTCTATTTAATTCCATACGAAAGGTGTATTTATCATCCATTTTTACTTTAATACAAACATGTATTTTAGATTTTTATAGAAATATGACAACAATCACATATCTCACACAGAGATCGCACTGTCATAGTGTTTGGGAACATTCATGCATAATTTAAATACATAATCGCATGAAACCAGATGAAAAAAATAAAATATTTTAGAAGAGAACGCAGCATCACGTTTTTATATTTTTATACATGTTTACTTGATATTTCTTTACACAAAATCATAATTTCTATTAATTTCCCACTGATTTACGCGATCTGATGAGCATTAAAGGGTTAGTTCACCCAAAAATGAAAATTAGGCTGCGTTTTACTCACCCCCGAGGCATCCTATAGGTGTATATGACTTTCTTCTTTCAGATGAATCCAGTCAGAGTTACATTAAAAATTGCCTTTGATCTTTCAAGCTCTATCATTGCAGCCAGCGGGTGTTGCATTGCTTCAGTCCAAAATAAGTTAAATAAAAAGCACCCATGCATAAAAAAAAGTGTCTCACACGGCTCCAGGGGGTGAACAAAGGCCTCCTTTAGCGAATCGATGCGTTTTTGTAAGAAAAATATCCATATTCAAAACGTAATAATCACTTTAATGTAGCTTGCGCCAGCAGTTGTACACAGAAGCAGTTCCGGGAGCATGACGAATGAGGTCAGCGTTGCGCATGCGCCGGTGAGTCTCGTGAAAACTAACGTTTGTTTACAGGATCAAAGGAAGCAAAGTTTCCTTACTTTAGCAAAGGAAAACCAGTCTCCTCTTGGCTTATA
>NW_015544250.1:1164508-1173605 GCF_001515605.1 Sinocyclocheilus anshuiensis | reverse complement strand
ATTTTGTCCCCAGAGGGGGGGGGGGGGGGGGATGGGGATGCCCCCAGACCCCACTACAACGGTCATATTCCAAACTATGTCACCTTTTTGAGCTCTTGTGAGTTTGCAGGTATGCACCACTGAAAAGGCCAATGTCACTTTATTCTGGCTTGAAACACCCTCTTTTTAAGGTCAGGTACCAAAGAATAAAATCAAGTCCCGCCCTGCAATTTTTCTGTATTTTATTTTATTTCATTTCCTTAAGGAAATGTAAATTCAATTAATTAAAATACAACTTTCATTCATATCATTAACAAATAATGTCATCAGATTATTAGTTAACCTTGTAAAGCCTGACATATGAAATAATACTTTTAATACTTATACTATGATACTTTTTTTTAAATGGAACAGTTTATTGAACCTTTAATATGTTTTTGTAAGATGATATTTAAATGCTTAGTTTTATGATCAAAGCTCTGTAGTTTTTAAACATATAATGCAATGCAATACAATGATGATTGAGAGATGAACAAATAAACAAAAAAAAGTATACAAAATATTTGATACTTAAATTTTAACATGATTTTTCTATAAAATGATGGATAATCAAGTAAACCTACAGTAAGTGGCTTCAATATTACTC
This sequence comes from Sinocyclocheilus anshuiensis, assembly GCF_001515605.1. Classification (NCBI taxonomy): domain Eukaryota; kingdom Metazoa; phylum Chordata; class Actinopteri; order Cypriniformes; family Cyprinidae; genus Sinocyclocheilus; species Sinocyclocheilus anshuiensis. The sequence continues at coordinate 1,172,980 of NW_015544250.1, read as the reverse complement.
ATTTTAAAATATTACTAGCAATATAAAAGTTCTTCTTATATTTACTGTATAAATTCAGATTTCACAACAAAGACATGTGAACCATGACCTGAAGGGAGGCATTTCTACAGTTACACCAAAGGGTCTTTTATTCGCTAAAAAAGTGTGAACTATCAATCGTGACAGAGGGTTTTTTCAGCAAAGTTTTGATCATGTTGATAATTTAGAACCCTTAGAAATGTGTGTATCAAATATGATACAAGGCTTTAATGCGCATTTGAATATTAAAAAAATAATACCATGTTGATAATTTAGAACCCTTAGAAATGTGTGTATCAAATATGATACAAAGGCTTTAATGCGCATTTGAATATGAAAAAAATAATAAATTTTCATGTTTGCTATATTTGAATGTATATATACTAATCTGATCATCAATATGTAATGTTTGTCTGATACATTTGTGAGTTATGTCATGTACTTTATGACATAACTCACAAATGTATCAGACAAACATTACATATTGTGAGTTATGTCATGTACTTTATGACCGATCTGAAGCTGAACTTCACCGTCACATTACTCAAATTCGCAAGGGCCGGATACGTTTTCATTTTACCTAATGGTTAAAAGCTATACTTGCCTCAGAACAGGTGTGTGTATAGGCCGAGCAGGTGTTTGCACGTTATTTTGTGGATGTGATAAAGACTATGATTTGTGACAGTGGAGACTAGCCTCAGGAGAACAAAATGGGTGAAGAAATTGCAAGAGAAAGCAAGAAATATTGAAATATGTTTCCATTATTGAATCTTGGGACATGTTTATATGCATAATTACAACCATACAGCATGTCTTTGTGCCTGTGTATGAGAGACAGATAATCATTACAAGCTTTTTAACAAACTCTATGTGAAAAGAGTGACAAAACAACGGATCAGTTCATTTGCAAATGCTCATATGTACATTCTGTCCTGGGATTTGATTCAATAATGTTAGAGTTTAAGAGGAAACATTTGCCATCTCAGCAGTGGTTTGCACACAAGTTTGAAATATGGTAAGTTTCTATTTTACAAGATGTTCTTGGATAGGCCAGAACATGTCAATGCCTCTGAAGAACACATTGCAATGTACGACTCTGGTTACAATCTCAACCACTGTCGGTGAGTTTAACTTCATAACTTGCCATTTTTATAATAGCATACTGTGATACTATATACTCATACTATTTCTGCAGCATATATATACTGTGTGTAAAATGTAAATTCTCTGTGTGCAGAGAGTTCATGTAAGCGTATGGAAATGGAAGGTCAAACTGAGCACATTACACACTGCAATGAATACTGTATCCCACAATGCAATTCACTTGACTTGACCATCCAGTGGGACAATTAAAACGAAAGTAATATCATCCAAGATTTTTGTATTTGTCTTCATACTATTTGATTGGACTATAACAAAACTTAAGACATTATTGGCAAAGAAAAACATTATAAATGCAAAACAACTATTAAATATTTTGAAATTAAATATATTTTCTAAATCAAAATTTGATGCCACTTGCTGCATTCAACATGCAATGCATGCAAGTTCATGTGGCATTACACAGTACTTACAATAGCTGCATTGTCAGTTGTTTCATACAGTATATGTGCTGCTTTACAATATTTTTGAGAAATATGGCATTCAAACATTTGAGGTCGGTAAGATTTTTTAATGTTTTTGAAAGAAGTCTCTTATACTCACCAAGGCTGAATTTATTTTTATCATAAATACAGTAAAACAGTTATACTGTGAAATATTATTACAATTTAAAATAATGGTTTTCTGTTTGAATATATTTTAAAATGTAATTTATTCCTGTGATGCAAAGCCGAATTGTCAGCATCATTACTCCCGTCTTCAGTGTCACATGATCCTTTATGAGCATTTATTTGAAATAGCTTTAAAAAATTGTGAAACTTCCAGCTGTATATCTTTGTCATATTCCTTTTCCGCATTAAATGAACACACAGGCATATTTTGACCTTGTGCACCCATTCTGGATAATTAAATAACCAACGCCTGCAGCCACACATCACAGTGATGGATATCTTCTGGAAAAAAACATGAACCTATGGAATGTCTAAGAGCCATTTAAATGCTAGTTTCCTCTTTCGTTCTGGTAATGGTCTTCTAATTAATTGCATTTCCAGCTTTTTTTGGTGATTTGATTGAAGCATCCATCTATATCTATCAATCCATCCATCCATCCATCTATATCAATTTATACATCTGTCCATCTATCCAACTATCCATCCCTCTATCCATTGATGTCTATCTATATATCTGTCCATGCATCATTCATCCATCCATGTCTATCTATATATCTTTCCATCCATCCATGCAAAAAAAAAATGTTTCTAGATTTTTTTCCTGAACTAACAAGATTTTGAAATTATTATAATGAACTAACCTAATAAACTTCTTTTGTGAAAAGTTTTTTTGAAAACTGTGTTCATACTGTATCTCTTTAAACTACATGCCAAATGCTTTGATATTTCTAATGCAATGACATTCATAAACTTCACAATGCTTAAGTGTGCAAATATTTTCTGGTCCACTGTATATTAATTATCAGACTGTAGTTTCCAATGTTCTTTATCTGGCATATTGGTGATTGGCACCGTAAGGTCAGATGAACGTCGGTTTAAGTCTCTCTCTGAAGCTTATTTTTGACACATAATCCTTAAATAAATCAGTCTTTAGGATACAAGTAAGGTCTTCTCTGAGGAGCGAGGTGAAGATTTGTGACTTATCTCAGCCATTTTAGGGTGCTCTCCATCGCTGTTTCCTGCCCAGCTGCTCCAGATGTTCCCCTCCATCAAAGGCCTGCACATCTGCAGCATGAAGGAGAAAGACTCCAGCTCTAACAGGCTCAGAAAAATAGTTACTGAGCAGCTGCGGCAGGAGACGTCTGTTCTGGTTATGGAGTTATGCACACTAATATATATCACTGCTGACAATGCAAATGGACAGAGTTATAGATCCATGCACACACAGTCAGTGAAGGAAATATCATAAGGAGGATAATGCAGGTATTCAAACACTTGATTAAAAGTCAATGTCTCAGAAAAGTTAAGTTAGTTTGGAGAAAAGCTTGTGGACCATTTAATTGCTAATTAATCTATCTATCTATCTATCTATCTATCTATCTATCATTCTATCATTCTATCATTCTGTCTAGCGTTCCATCCATCCATCCATCCTGAAAATTACAGTTTAATGATTTTTATTCATTTCAGTTAATTTCCTTTCATTCAAATTTCAATAAAAATGAATCTGAATGATTTTACATTCAGTTTGCAACCTCAATTCAAATTCAAATCAAATTCTTAATTTGGTTATGAATGGCACACAACTACTTGGTTTTGATTTTTGAAATTCATAAATCTTTACGTGTGGCTTAAGTAGCCACTGTATTTTGGTGCATACCTTTTTGCACATCTCAGTGTTTTCTATAGATTAATCAAGCACGCTTCTTTGATAACCCTCGAGCTGACATAATAGTCTGATCCCTCTGCAGGCTCCCATAATGACATTCTCAGACAGCAATATGGCTGTGTGCGGAGGAGCCGTGGCTTTTGCCAGATTTGCGTTTGGCTTGTCCTGTTTATCAGCAGATTTATAGATGGTGTGGAAAAGCCCCCTCATTCCTACGCAGAAGTCTGGCCAATCACCATAATACTTTCATCTCATATTACTCCGCATTACATCAAGTCTACTGTCACAGATGCCCACCCGCTGCATAGGCAAGTACACGCACCCGTGTTATTAGAAGGAAAATGACAGTCAATGTGGGCACTGCATATTACTTTCGGCATGCACTAACAACTAGCTACTCAAACGGCATCCGTCACTCCCTTTTGAGGCCTTCATCAGTCTGTGTTTACATTGCCGGTCAGCATTAACATTAATGTTTTGTTGAAAATGTCTTGTTTGGCTGTCTCGCAGTGCTTTCTAATGCTACGTTTACAGACAATTTAGTTTTGACGTGAGATGAGCGTTTCGAGATTTAGAATATTTGCATAACTATCATGACTATATCCTTTTGAATGACAGCAAAAGTTTTTTTGGTAGTTTGCATTATCGCTGCTGGCTCGAGTGTTTGTGATTCTGTGAAACCCTACTCCCCCTCCTTTTTTATCCGACCTCTCTCACTCTTGCACACAGACAAACAGCGATATCCTCGTCTGGAATATTCTTCTGGTCTGATGAGAATCCAACTGACATGATCCGTAAAGAGTCAGAGGTCATTGTCTCACGCAGAGAGAAATCCAAACAACAGCTCTGTTAGAAAGAGGGGGAACCAGAGGACATGCGCTCAGTGTCCACAACAACAACGCCAGCATCTGTAGTTTTCATGGTGTACATCACTGACAGATTGTTTTTCTGAAAACATGACTTTTTAAATGTTTTTCCATATATGTATGCGTGCAATACAGAACAGTCAAATAAATATGTCGTAATACAAGAAGATACTGTATGTCACAGTTTGGCCAGAAACACACTCCAAATGCACAATTAATTGAATGTGGCTATCAAATATCATTAAAACAAATATATTATATTTTAAGGTGTAGGTGAATGTAAGATCTTAGCTAGTTAGCATGGTTCACTTAGCCCTGGTGGGTGGATGCAATAGCTGCATCGTCTGGCTGCAGAAAGTATCTTGCTGCATGAATAAGTCTTAAAGAAAACAAAAAATCAGTTTGCATTTATGCACTTCCGGTTCCATCATCCTGAAGTCAATGAGTTTTTTTAAATAGGTTTTTGGTTAAATGTCTGAAATAAGGTCTGTGGTTAACACAAGCTCAACATATGTTCACATTTTATTCTACAGCAAAAAAATACATCAGTAATATGCTAATCAAGGTTGTCTTAAAAAAGGCAATTGCAAACAAAACACTTCTTGAGGTTGTCTGTGAAATTAAATGTCATCACACCGAGCATGAAAACTCATCTACTCACTAGTTGCTTTCACGGTCTCGTTGTTTATAATCATGCTCTTTCAAACTATTCTAACCCACATTTTCCAATTTGTAGATTTTAAATGAAGATTGAATGAGCTGGAAGTTCAGTGGTGGTAACGCTGAAGGCATGTGACCGTGTTGTCATTTGTAAATAGCCTATGTTTAGCTTTTTAGTTTTAGCGACTGCATTTTGGCTTCAAAATTCATACAATTTGTGTTCATTTGTGAAGATTATCATTAAAACATATAGGAATAATAAACTTTTGTCTTATTTTCTGCAATAATCCAAAAGCCATTCAAAAGTAATCATGTGTTCTGACAGAATATTATTAATGTTATTATAGATAATTTTTGCAATGTAAAAAAAAAAAATTAGCGCTTATATGCTATCATAGCAAATTATGTTGTTTTTGCTATATTTTTAAAAAGTCCACAGGGCCAAAAGTGCTCATAAATGAAGGAACAATATGTATTGTTAAGAACCAGAATCCATTGTATTACAAACCTTATGACATCTGGACCAAACCCAGAGAAAGTTCAAGGCTTTCGAGAAATAGGGCATTTCTGTAATAATCAAACATCTCTGATTTGCACTAGTTTTGCAAGTACAAAGCCATTTAACAGTATTTATTGGCCCTTGTAACTCCTACAGATGTGTTTGATTTAAATCAATTTATGTTGCAAAATTGCAAAGCAGCTGAAGTATTTTTCCACGGCTCATTTAGGATGCAGTATGTAATTTTTGTCACAAGGAGGCACTCCAGATTGAACAAAGACAGATGGTAGGGCTGTTGGCTTCAGTTCTCTCAAAATGGCACATGAAGTGCCAGTTCATAGTCTTGGGAAGGGATTGCCTAGCATGAGGAACTGCATACAAATGGCACAAATGAATAAGTAAAAACAAATGAATAAGTAAAAACAGATCGTCAGATTAATTAGCATGTCACATGGTTAGCTTGAGGCTAGGTCAGTGGATGAATTGTCCAAGATTGCAGCTTAGCAGAGCAAGCTTTTGTTTGCTTTGTCTCAAGGCATGAGAAGGAGGTGCACTTGAGAAAGAAAGAATTTCAGCATACCATTTTCTTTCTGAATCTTTTTTTTTTTCTGTATCTTCGTCTCAACAAAATTTAGGGCACACTGACCCAACAATCTTAATTCGACAGTAAGGGAGTGCGCTCTCACCTTGGCATATGTGTTACAGTACAATACCCATAAACCCGAGCGCTGTAACTACCCTAGACTGTTGAGCACAGGGCTATTAAGCATTTAATCAGATTAGGGGAGATGGGTTAATATCCCTCTCATGAAGCGCTAAATATAGCATATTCAAAGTGCTGCTTAACGAGAGGATAACATTAGCCCTGCCCAGCCCCCTCTACGTTAACACGCCCTCAGACCCAATTTCTCATCCAGTTGAACCCAGAGTGCAAGGTAAGCTTGCGCACGTATGCCAAAGCGGGAGCTAAACTATTTAGGCTCCTATTAATGTGGGTGTTAGCTAAGTTAGCTCCATTTTCCACATAGCTAAGGTAACACTCACTATTGACTTTAATGCATTATGGCATGAACTTTTATGTGAGTTCCCTAGAAATCAAACTCCATGACCTTGTCGTTGCTTGTGTCACACTCAACTATTTATGCTACAAGGAAATCTGTTAGCAACAGTGAGCAACATTTGTTTAACAAATGATTCGTCCTCTGCTTTTTTGGGCATGAAATAAATATTTTGTTTTGTGCAAGGGCAGAATGTTACCTTTCAACATAAAGGGAGGGAATGTAAATTCTTTGTCTGAACAAAAGTCTAAATATTAAAGCGAACCATTTAAACCAGCCTAAGTTGGTCTACTGATTTTCCAGAATGCCTTTTAAATTCCAATTTGATTTCGAAATGAGGTAGCAGAACAGGATGCAGAATTGCAATTTGAATGTAAAGACATAGACATGTAATTGTTAACTAGAAAATCAACGTTCATCAATGCCACGTTTGTTGACTTCACAGTCATGTTTTGAAAAAGTTCAATTCAAATTCTCACACATGAATTCAAAGGGAGTCAATAATTTTTTCTCTAAATTTGGCAAAACCTTGTGTAAGACCAGGTGAATATCAACAAAACAACTTAGGCTGGTTTAATTGGTATTTCTTCCCCTAGCAGGGCTCCTATCGGAAATATGGACAATGGGAGGAAGATGAAAAAAGAGTGTGAGAGACTCAACCTTTATATAGCAGCACAAATAAAAAGGTACCAAATCTACATATCTGAAAGTTTTATACCCAAGTCAAGGGTGCTACAGCGGCAAATCCTAATGAGAAATTACAAAGAGGAGAAAGTAAATGAGGGTGAGTTGGGGACAGCTGGAGCGATATCCTGTCTACAGCAACTTGACGTAGGCTGCAATAAATCTGCCTGCACTGTGTGCTGCTTAGCCAACAGTTACAGGTCTGTTGAGAGATGTACCGTTGCCAAAGTACATTAAACACACAAGATTATATGTAGAAATCGTTAAACAGGTAGATTGGTGCATCCTTTAGCCAACGGTGATGTACTCTAAACAGACTGACCATCTGCTACTCTAAGCATTAGAGACTAACAGATCAGTTACTGTTGCATTGCAACAACAAATGCTGTAACAAAGTGTTACTTTGCTACATTTGCAAAATGTTGATGTTTTTAACAGTTTCCTGGTGAAAAGATCATCTTATACTGGCATGTGTTTTTAGGCTGGTCAAGGCTTGTTCCTGCTAGTAAGTGCTGGTGTTGGTTTAGCATGCTTTTAACCAGTAAAACCATCCAAAACACAACAAATGCTGGTCTTATCAGCAGGGTGTGACTATAATACTTTTATTGGTTTTGTTAAAACTACACAACAGGAAGATATCATCTATAGACCAACAATATGAGATCAGGGTTAAATAGTGACTTGTGTGTGACATTTTGTTGCTAACAAACATCACTGAGGCTATGTATTTTTTAAAAAACACCATTTAATGAGTCATTCATGTTTGCAAATACAATCTTGAATTCACATACAATATTAATTTAGAAGATAAAACACACATAGACTGAGACATACACACTTGTGTGGACACCCAAATGTAATGACTCAAAATGAAAATTTACACCAACAGTTGTTGAGAATTTGCTGCACTAATGCTTGGTCGGGTCTTTCGACTCATAAAACACAACAGTACTTTTCACAGCATTAGAGTAAGGTCCTAACCAAGACCTTAGCACAAACATCACAATGTACAAAAATAGAAGGATCAGTAGAAAAATAAGAGATATGATTATATGTGAGTGAGCATATGGGAGGAAAGTCTCCATCTCTGTATGTTCAGTTAATGCGAATTTATCCATAAGTACATGTCACATGTACTCAGGCCCTGTCCCAACTTGCAGTCCTGCAGACTTGTGACAACCATCGCATGCATGTGACCGTAGAGTGTCCATTTTTTGTTTCTGAAAGGTACTCCTGAGTGCTCTTA
>NW_015544250.1:1144830-1164463 GCF_001515605.1 Sinocyclocheilus anshuiensis | reverse complement strand
CCCTTTGGACTACTACTGGACAGTCTATGCAACATTGTATCACCAGAGTGTAGGCTCAGCTGAGGACCGCAAGGGCTTATGGGAGCATGTAGAACAAGGCCTTAACATACAGCCATTGCATGCATGTGACCGTAGGGTGTCCCATTTTTTTTTATTATTCTGAAAGGTGCTCCTGAGTGCCCCTAATGCCCCCCTTTTGCCCATTCCGCACCTTTGGACTACTACCGGACAATCTATGCAGCATTGCATCACTGAAGTGTAGACTTGGCCGAGGACCACAAAACCTTAGGGGAGCATTTGGGACAGGGTCTTAACATACGGCCATTGCATGCATGTGACCGTAGGGTGTCCCATTTTTTAGGATTCTGAAGGGTGCGCCTAAGTGCCCCTAATGTCCCCCTTTTGCCCTGTCTGCACCCTAGGACTATCTACGGGACAGGCTATGCAGCATTGCGTCGCCAAAGTGTGGACTTGGGAGCATTGGGGACAGGGCCTTAACATATGTCAGAGCACTCAGTTTCAGACTTCATGGAATAATTCAAGTGGGGGATTGTGTTGCATTAAGTTCCAACAGCATGTAGATGCTTTTACGTCAAGTATTGTTGCTTCACAATCTTGAGGAATATCAAGAATATCTTTGGTATATGTTCTGGTTCCCTTAAATGAGCTTCTGCCTCTCACTGCTGTGTCTCTGTTGGTCTTAATCCCCCAGGTTATGCAGGTCAGATGTGTCAAAGATATAATCTCTGGATTTGGTGGCTGTGTAATAATTAGGCCTTCAGAAAAACGCCAGGTAACCTGGATATAACAACAACAATTTGGACTTAACCAACTTTCATTAATTTTCTTCCTGTTCAGCCGTGACCTGTTTTACTTCTCTGCCTTAGATGTAATGGCATTGCCCTGGACATTTTAATCTGAGCTAAGCCAGCACTGAGCCAACAGTACATTGAGGTCAGTTTAGATGAGACAAGAAGCTGTGGGAAAACTCTCATGTACAATCTTACACACAGATATATGAATCTTGCAAGTGCCTCGGATGGAAAAATGGCTCTTATGCAACAATTTCATATGGACCCCCCAAATTAATAAATTACAAGAAATAGGTCTTACAACTATCTGTTGGAAGTTCATGATCAAGTGGCCTTCAAAATTCATCATCCATTTGCTATTTTACACTACCTCCACTCATATGTGTCTCCAAAAACATGTCGTGACTAATATACTTCGGGGTCATTCACAGAGTTACTTTAATTTTTCAGTTTAAGGCACTTAACTGATCATCTGTTTTGGGTATCTGGTATCTATGAGAATATCCTTGGCTTGAGAAAAGTGTCCATTGATTTCAGTCTGATAGCATGAGTAATGAGCATCAAAAATGTTATCTTGCTACTCTGTCTGCCCTTTCAACACATTATGCGGTATACCTTTGATTCTTCAAGTATGTCTATTACACACACATATGTACACAAACACAAAGCTAGTCCCTTTTGTGTCTGTATTACTCAGATGCTCTTCATAGAGTTTCCATGGTGTTTCCTCTCAGCCAGTGTTGTGCTTCTGTAGGTCTGGCAGATGGAAAGCCTAGGTAGAACGTGCTGCCCGATTGGAACAAATACAAGTTACCTCACTCTCCCCCCTTTCTCTCACCCGGCGCACTCGTAGCTTCTCCTTGCAGCAAGTAGGCAACAGCCAATCAGGAAAGTCTTGGGTTTTCCTCATGTTGTAGAGCACACAAATACAGACTTGCCAACTGGTCTCATTGGGCGAGTGCTCTAATTAGACATGTTGGACAAAATGTGAGTTAACAGTCTATCAGTTGCAGGGCAACCATGGCGAGAATGAGTGGGTGGGCTGCCAGGCATAGACTGGCTGCACCTGAGCAATGTAGTAATTGCTAAAGTTGCCATCCGCAATGTACGGTGCAGGCTGGTAATAGCAAGTGACGTTAGCCACATTGGGAATTACATTCTGCTCTGCCAGAACACGTACTGCCAACATGGTGATGAGGCTCAGAGTCTGTCGCCTTTCATGTCCCATCAAGCATACTGTACTTTCATTGACTACACTGTACAGCGTGGTCAGGTACTCGTACTTCCAGTCCTCTAATCCCACAAAGTGATTTTGCAGATATGACTCTAACTTGCGCCTTTGTTCCGCCACATCTGAGAAGTCGATGAAGAACCGGGAACACATGTAGCGTTCGAGAAGCTTCATCTCGACTTCCGAAGCTGCACAGAAACCTCGCACCAACAGGTGGCAGTACTTCAGCAAGCCACCACCCCGGATCTCTTCTGGATTTCGCGTGCAGATCAGTTTCCGCTGCAGGTGGTCCAAGGCTACATTGAAGTCTCCGTAAACGCTCTCTCCCACGATGGAGGGATGGAATGTCTCAGCCATGGGGTTTTCAGAGCACTCGTAGAAGAGGAGGAGGGAGTCCAGACGGATCTGAAAAGAGTCAACACTGAACTCAAACTGACGCCGCAGGGAATCCACAAACTTCAGTTCGACGTTCTTCCCGCTGTTGTTGGAGAGGGAGATTAGACTCCAACGGTCTGAATCATTACACACTTTCACCATCTTCTGCACATAAGCCTCCTGAGGAAAGAGACAAAAGTTTTTTTGGAGGACAATGTTAGCGTGAAGATTTGTTCAATGAAAATTGTTAAAATATGAATATGTTAAAAGATGGAGATGCACAAAAGGGTTTGTGGGTGCATTGTGAAATGTTTAAGCAGACAAATAAATAATTCTTGAAATCATTCCCCTCTGTATTTTTGAAATGTGTGCAAGAAAAAATTTTGTCATTATAAAGTGTCTTTGCATATCTAGTAAAGGCATTCCATCACAATGCTATTGCTTTAAATTATATCTGCCTAATTTGCATACATGAAAAGGCTGTCTGCCTTTGCATACATTAAGTAGAGAGAGGAGAAAGCAGATCCATTGTAAATTGGTTTAGACAAATCCTCTTTGTAGTAGAAACCAGCATTTTTACTACCAGTGTCCTTATCTTATTGCAGCTTAAATGTAATATACGCCGACATGTCTAGGTCCAGTCAGTGTCAAATTATAGCATGTCGTGCCCTTCCCCTTTATTAAACACATTAAACATATAAATTATATCAGTTACTAAGTGGTTATTTAGCTGAATCTCTCTTATCCTTATCCAAACTGACAGTACACTTAAATTAAGGACAGTCCTGATGGAGTAACCTGAGGTTAAGTGCTTTGCTGCAGGGTGATGAATCAACTCCTGCAAGGTTTGAACCCACAGCTTTTCGATTACTAGCCAGGACTTTTAGCTAACTTGCTTAAAAACATCTTAAACCAGACTAAGCAGGTTTGCTGAACTTTAAAGCTGGTCTCCAGGCTGAAAAGTAGCCAAAACCCCCATGTAAAAAAATAAATAAATAAAAAGACCAGTTTATGCTGGTTTAAACTAAGTAGGGCACCGGGTTACAGCACAATTAAAACAAATAAAATAATTTACAAATAATACGATCACTAAATGCTTACCTTTAATGTAACTGGGGTGATTTTCTCTTTATTCACTCCTTCAGGCAGGAAATCCAGGAGGGAGTCGAGAACAATATGCTTGACGGTCTGAAACTCCACGTCTCCTTTCATTTCCGCGCAAAATATGAGGTCCAGGTCCTTGTAGCCCAAACTGCTGTCCTCGTGGAGAACGTGACTGGCCGCGGAACCGTTTAGCCGGACCTCCCGGACGTGAATCTTGCGCTCTTCCATGCGACACCGCACGACTTTGACGATATCACGAGGTTTCATCTCCAAAGTGGGGAAGTTCCATTTGCCGTGAATGGGGATGGATTCGGTGAGGATGACATTCAGACGCTTCACCTGCTCCCAGTTCAGCACGCTCAAGTTACTTAGATTCACTTCCATGGCGAGTGATTACAGATCGGTTTGTTATATAGTCCTACAATCAGGTCGTTTCGGCCGTATCACACGAAACGAGGAGCGGATGCAAGAAGAAAATATTACAATTTCATTAAATAATTATAGAAAAAGTATTTTTAGTAGGGTGATAGTTTATATGCACGTCTATGCATTCGTGTTGCATGCAGCGTGTCGCCTCTGCGCCTCACCTCTGTGCGTAAAAGCTCTCCAGATGTCCCGTTTGCTCAGAGAGCTGAAGTTCGTAGCGAGGGCAGTGAACGTGGGTTCTCACGGCTCTCGGTGGGGCCGTGATGATCAAAATGATTGCTGCATGATTGCGAGGAGTTTTTGCGTCTGACAAAAAAGGGCACGTCTTTCTAAGAATACGAATGTTAAATAGCAGAAGACCCCGTCCCTCTCCTCAAACAAAACGAAAGTTGGAAGCTTCTAGTTTTTACATGTTGTTGTTGTTTTTATTCTGTAAAAAATTAAAATATAAATAAGTCAACCAGTAATATGCAAATCATGTTAAAGTGCGCACTAAAGAATATTGATGCGCATAATCAATAATACGTAAATGGAAGACGTACTTGTATGATCACATTGTCAGCTGTTGCTCTGTGTAACTGCCGGTTGCTCATGTCATCTCGGTTGCACACAGTGAGGATGCATAGAGATTAACCCGCAAACTAAAGCAGGAGTGACGGAGAATTTGAGTGATAGCTGCGCGCACCAATCCAGACAATCCTCACCTACAGTAATATTATACACAGTTATACCCATTTACCGACCTGTTAAAACAGGACAGGAACATTTATAATAAGCAAAAGTATAGCTTAGTATTTTTTTTGTATGTATTTATTCTGTTTCTATGGCACAAAGAAACAACTGTATTGATACATGACTAAAAAAATGTTTAAAATTAAACTTGGTATATGAGCCAAAAATGGCAACATTTCTAAAGGTAATTAGTGTGAAGGTATAGTAATATACATAATAAATTAATCAATTAAAATTGATTAATTAAACAACCTTCCTGCCTTTATAGATAACACTGAATGTCAATGCTGCCCTCTAGAGAAAGACATCATGCTTGTAAGTTGAATTGTACCTTTATAAAGGTGAGTAAAAAGGTTTCGGTATCTGAGGCACATTAAACAAGACGTGTGCATGAGTTATAGAAAGAAAAGATAAAACCATGCTATATTTCAGGGAAAATTTAGCAGAAAAATGTCATTAGCTACGGCATATTTCATGTCCTAAGTGGACATCCTTAAAAGAAAAATGCTTCATAAAGACTCTAACGTCTTTATTTGCTTCTAAAAGTGCTGCAGGTTTTATTTTAGGGTTTGGATTGTGTCTTAGGGTTAGTCTGTAGACTGTAGTAATTGTAATTAGACTAATTTAAGGGAAAATGAACTCCCTGTTTAGATGGCTATGCAAACGTGTGTTTGTGAGGGAGTGAGACAGACGTGTGTAACTGTGTGTGTGTGTGTGTGTGTCTGTATAAGAATGACTAGTTGGTAACTGCGTGTGTATAAATGACTGGCCGTAATGTCAGGTCAGGCTAGATGTCACCCAGAATCTATCAGGGGGAGCGGACCTGCGTCACAGTGGTAACAGCCAATAAAGCAGGATTATTCTAGATTACCCCCTACACCATGACTCTTGGACGACTTCTGAATGTGTGAGTTTGTGTGTTTAAGAGAGGAAAAGAAGGTAAAATGAGTTTAGTTTGAATCTGGACAGCATGAATTTACTGTAACTGCACAATGCATGAACAACAAAATAATCAGTTTATATTTGTTTTTTTTTTATTCATTTTATTTATTTATTGAATTTTGACATTATAAAATTAATTAGTTATTTTTTAGTTAAACCATTTATATAGAATGATAGAAATAATGATAAAAACTTTTATTGTCATGAAATGCAATTCAAAAAGACTTAATAGTCCTTGTTTTGTTTTCTTTTATGCAAACAATATCTTTTTCTTTTAATTTTCGGGTGAAATGTGACCTGGCCCATTAGCTGTTGGCATGTGATGTTGAATGGGTCTGTATAGGAATCTGACATTCCTCAGGGTCAGTTGGAGTGGTCAGGAGTTTCCTGTCTCTCTCTCCACACACTTACCCAGAGTCATAAACTTTATCACAGTTTTTCTTTTAATTGCCCATATGCTTTCTCTTTAGCTCACACTAAAATATATGTTACAAAATTAGAAATGTGAGAGCCTACTACATTAAAGTGTCTGTCTCACAAACTCTTTCTACTCAGGTAGCTAGTGAAGTGAAGTGACGTGACATGTGGCCGAGTATGGTTACCCATACTCGGAATTAGTGCTCTGCATTTAACCATTGTCGAGGTAAAACAAAGACTGATGTTTGACTCCTGCAATGAGATCAGATTAAGCTTTAGCCAATCCACCACCCCAGCTATAACGGCGAGACAGTTACACGCTTTCTCTCACTCTCTCTTTCTAACCCTCACCACTAACCCCGTCAGCCACGTTGGGTTTTAGAAAACCCCCAAACTCACAGTATCATTATATATAATGCACAACCATGAAGCATAGTATGTTCTTATTTGCATTGATTGGACGAATACAGCACACAACCTGTCTCTAGCATTGTGCATCCTCATACTATAAATTACCATGTACTACCAAGACTTTTCAGACTACAAAGGAAACAATAAAACAGTCTCTTCTTCACTAAAATTCACTCACTTGACCGCATGTCAATTTGAGGCACCACATCATTTAACACTGTACACGTTTGACAGTGCAATGTGGGGTTAACAGCGCAAAAGCAGGGTTTCATAACCCTGGGTTAAAAAGCGTTGCTAACCCTGCCACTAAATTACAAGTGTGAAACCTTTACCTGGGGTTAAAAGCTGGGTTGAAGGGTGAATTTACCTTTACTTTCACCCGGGGTTAAAAGCGGGGTTTAGAACGTTAACCCGGGGTTAAAGGGATAGTTCAAAAAAATGATCCAATGATCCAAAAATTAAAATTACCCCATGATTTAATCACCTTCAAGCCATCCTAGGTGTATATGACTTTCTTCTTTCAGACGAATACAATCGGAGTTGTATTAAAAAATGTCCTGGCTCTTCCAAGCTTTATAATGGCAGTGAATGGGTGGTATTATTCAATAGCCCAATAGAAGTCCAATAAACTGCATCTATCCATCATAAAAAGTGCCCCATATGGCTCAGGGGGGTGAATAAAGGCCTCCTGAAGCAAACAGATGTGATGTGTTTTTGTTAGAAAAGTATCCATATTTAAAACTTTATAAACTGTAATCTCTAGCTTCCGCTAACTGTCGTACACTCGTTCACAATATATCGGTTAGCGTATTAGATAGATCGTAGCGTAAGCTCCGGTGAGGAATGACGAACGTGGTAGCGCAGAGGAGAGAGCAAAACAAAACACTGGTCACGAATTAGGAAAACTTTGCAGTGTAAGTTAATTTAATGAGATATCACATATCATTTCTGTAAAACGGTAAGTGTTGCACATTTTATTGGTACAAATATGTGTAATTTGTAAAACGTTTGCAACAGATTTTGATCACTTACAGTTTTTCTGAATTGCTGAATTGCTAAATTCATTTTCTCAAAACCTTAAACACAAATCCAAATACTCAAACTAAATTCACGAAACCTCTGACTCTTCCATCAAAATCAAACAATCACTGCATAACCATTTCCCTTGCACTCAAAATCAAACAGTGCTCTCAGATCACACACACATGAGTCAATAAAATAAACACTACAGAGCACTCATTAGACACTACAGAGAAAAATGGAGAACACATCATCCAGAACATTACAGAAAAAAAAATATTGTATTGAGTAAACAATTTTGCAATTCTGTAAAAAAGTATAGTAATTGCAACTAAGGTGAATATATTGTATAGGCCAACTGTATGTACTGCAAGAATAGTATTGTGCTGAATATTGAATAGTACTGAATGTTTGTATATATTCAGCACTTGGATACTGCAGTCCAACTGCAAAGGCCAAAAAGGTCAAATAAAACTCTAAATGAAAAGCATGTTACAGTACACTCAAATACTGTAAGTTATGCAATTGTAAAATCAGGGTCAATGAGAGATTCATTCTGTCTCAGCATCATGTCTTTGTGCTTGAGTCCGGCCTGAGGTCTTTGTCCACATCACAAGTAATGTTGTCTTTTTTTGCTAGACAAAGAGAAAAAAACCCTCTGGTCTGACAGATCCAGCCTTGATAACACTCTTTACAGTAAACCTTACTCTTTCTCTCTTAATCCTCTTCCTCCTCATCCTCCACTTCTTACATGTACTCTTCCTCCTCTCCTCAGATTGTTTCCATCTATTGTTCGTATCATCATTCGTCACCTGTGCCACTTGTGCACTCTGAACTGGCTCAGATTTTGTACAGTTGGTTTGATCACATCATTAGAAACAAGTGTGAACAATTTTGAATCGTTGTGTGTAAACGATGACAACTGTGCTTTAGTTGTGTTTAACTTTTGCCGCTTGTGTTTAGCATATTGCAGCACAAATGCATCACAGTGTGATAAGTGTTTAAAGTGAATGAGAGTGTGTTTAGAGTTTTGCAAAAAGAGTGCATGAGATTTGCAAATAGAGCCTAACTGCCTGAACGTGTTTAAGGTTTATTCGACAAATTGTTTTAAGCTAGTGAGAATTTGGTTCAGAGATTGGGGTTTAGTGTTTTAGCAATTCAGAAAAACTGTAATTAGCACAATTGTCATTCATAGGCACTACTGAACAGAAATGTATAAGTATATTTTAAAATGCAAAGTACTGAATGTACAGAATGTGCAAATAAAGCTATTTAAAAACTTAACTTGCATCTTTACAACACTATGTTGTAGGTGTGTCCCATTGGTTAATCAAAAGTTCTTCACAGACTTGTGGTCTTCACACCCACTTGAACACTTAAGCCAAATACAGGAAAAACATCATCTATCTGTGGGTACTGGGACAGAATGCAAAAAGAAATATTTTCAGGTACAGTGAGGTGACATTATTCCACTCAAATTATTACAACAGAACATGAATGACCCCAAAATCTCAATTAGGCTATTTCACTGTAGTATGTATATATATATATATATATATATATTTCTTTATTATGTAACGTACGTTGCCTTGATCAAAATGTTAATTAACTGTTACTGTAGCCTGGACCGCTGGCTGAACGTCTGATGCATATGACACACAAAATTTGAAACACTTCAGGAGTACAGATGAAACACTTGATGACAAAACATGATACAATTCCCAACAGTTAGTATTACTGTTTATTACCGTTTAATATTTAAATGATCATTAAAACTCAGAGTAAATACTGTCCAGCATTAAGCAACTCCAGCCAGTTAGGCAACTATGATTGAAGACAGATCTACCTATTTGGAAGTCATTTGGTTTTTAATTTTTATTTAATTTATATTTTATTTGTAAATAGTTTTTTGGCTGCTTATACGCGACTCAGCAGTAGCTAAATTTTGTCAAAGTTACCTCTCAAAAAGTTGGTAAATATCTACTTCATCCAGCGCTGTTTGTTCTCTGTATTCTTAAGTATCTTGATACTGTCTGTTTTACAGACTGAGAAACCGCTTCACATGATTCAGTGAGAGAGCAATCCGGACAAATGTGAATCGATTCAGACCATTTTGCAAACTCGTTTGGCCAATAGAACAAATGATTGGCATTGCTGATTAATATTAGAGGAGAGTGGGGATGGTTGCAAGACTTTTTTTGCATTTCCTTTAGTTTCTCAGAGATTGTTTTTATTACAAAGCTTAAATTTTAATACAATAAAGCCACATCTGTCAGCTACTCACTCACACTACTCTAACATGTGTACATATGACAATATACGTACAATTTATACTTGAATAGACAAAGTCAAATGTCAAAGTCAAACTGACCCCACAATAGGGGATGGTTGCAATAGTCCACAGGGGCAGTTGCAACATTCATTAAAATGTAATTAAATATATTCTTAAATATAATTTTGCAATTTCTTTCTTTTATTTGTGCACATACAGGGTCTTCAATAAGTTAAATTGGCTGTATAAAAACAAAGAATAGTAAATGAAAAAAAAAAACATTTTCAAGTAACAACCATGTTTTGGTTAATTATTACAATACATTTGAACTTTTAATTCAATCAAAATCAAGACACTGAAATTTAATAATAGCCTACTTCTGTTAACTTCTGTGAAAGTTTACTGAACTGGGGCCAGTTGCATAAACATAGCCACATAGAACTAGTTTAACCAACTAGCAGCTACCATTTTAAGTAACTGACTTTACAAGTGTGTGTGGGAAATTATAGTCCACCTAAACTGATTTTTAACCTATTAAATAAAAACAGAAGAGATACCTAAATATTGAAAGGGGTTATTTATGCAACTGCCCCTCGTTGCAGCTGTCCCCACTCTCCCACTACTCATAAAAGCTACTGCTAAAATATTAGCACGGAAAACGTTTCTCAGGTCAGTTGTAGCACCAATAATACAGAAATTGCGTGCAGCTAGTACAGGCGTGGTACAGTTTTGTTGTGAGGGCATTGCAATGTAGTTGTTAATGGGTTTTGGATGTGTTTGTGTGTGTGTGTGTGTGTGTGTGTGTGTGTGCATGTTTATGTGGTTTATGAGGACACAAATTTGTATAATGACATGGGTATGACATAGGTATTACAACGAGAAGGTGATTTATGAGGACATTTTGAGTGTCCCCGTAATTTAAAAGGCTTATAAATCATTCAGAATTAAGTTTTTTGAAAATCTAAAAATGCACAAAGTTTCCTGTGAGGGGTAGGTTTAGGGGTAGGGTAGGTGTAGGGCAATAGAAAATACGGTTTGAACAGTATAAAAACCATTACGCCTATGGAGAGTCCTCATAAACCATAAAAACCAACATGTGTGTGTGTGTGTGTGTGTGTGTGTGTTGCTAGGTTAATCTGTATAGTTGCCAGTGGCCAGACAAAAAATAAATAATCAATCAATCAAATCTAAAAGAGCAATCATAAGAAAATGATATGTTTGCCTTTTCAAGCACCACTAACATAGGCTATGAAATTTGCAACAGTTCATAATGAATGCTACTACTGTACAAATAACTGCATTATTTTTAATTTGTTCAGATGTCTGTTGCCATCAGTTTGGCATCTTTCAGAGATTTCGTTAGCTTGTTTTGTTTGTTCATGATACTAACCTCATTGTGTGCATGACTGGTTTGTGGTTAGCTGTAGCTTGATGTGTACATGTTGTGTTTTCTGCCTCTGTGTGAAGTGGGAGTAAAATGTGGTAAAGAAAAAAAAAAAGAGAGGTGTGACATTATAACACAAAATGGATGCTCTATTTTCTAACGTCAGCTCTTCATAGATCAGAACTAAACCAAATAATTTGTCCAGGTTTGGCGAGTTTTAAAACGGACACATACAGTATGATTCATAAAGAGACCTGCCTGACTGTTGTTGTTGTTGTTTTTTTGTGGACAGGGATTTGACCTGCAGCTGCTTTGACCCCTTTTGACCTCTGTCCTGTTTGGGGAAGTGTGTCTTCCTCTTACTGAAGCTGATCCTGCAGTAATGCATCAGGTTTTCTTCCAAGTAACTGCCTCATTACAAGTCTTATGTAACCTGGCAAGTTAAACATATTTGAACCTGCAGTTTGTAATTGCATCACATTTTATGAAGTATGTACAACATACATGTTTAAACTTGAAAATGTGCAGTTATTACTGTACTTTAAAGACCCTTTTTTGGTGCAATTGCCTGTTGTCAGGTAATTAAGTCATGTTAAATAATATTTCTGATAGGAATAAAACTTCTTAAAATTTGTATACATTACCTAACACGCACACACGCACATGCACATAGCACATACCTTGACCTTGACATTTTTTAGGGTATAGGAAAAAAAAAAACATTGAACAAAAATAAGATATTTTGAAGGAGTTGTGTTTATTTATTTATTTATTTATTGCCATCATTATTTACAGTTTGCTTAGAATAAAACATTTATATATAATAATATAAATAATAAAACATTGATTGTCATGAAATGCAATCCAAAAAGTATTAAAAGTCCTTAAAAATGCTTAATTTTTTATGCAAACTATAATATATTTTTTCTTTTAATTTTCTCGAAATCATAAGTGTAATGTGGGTTTTGTGTTTTGTTTCATGTTCATGTTTTCATGTCTTTTATTTTGTAATTGTTTCACCCTGTTTGTGTCATGCTTCCCTTGCCCTCATGTATTCATGCCATTGGTTCTCTTGTTCATTGTGTCATGTTCTGATTGGTTTGTTCATGTCATGTGACCTTCCTTGTTTGCTATAAGTAGCCATCATGTTGTTATTGTCTCTGGTTGTGTATTGATGTTGTAACCTGCTGTCGGTGAGTCTAGTCTGTTCATGCCTCGTCAAGTCTGTTCATGCCTAGTCAAGTCAAGTCTGTGTATCTAGTCTTCGTCTGTTTGGATTGTGTTTGGATCACCTGTAAATAAACTGCACTTGAGTTCTTCACTACGCTCGCCTTCAGTGGACTGAATCGTTACAATAAGAAATAGGATATTTTTCTGAAAGTAAATGAAGACCATTGTGATAATTATTTATGCAGTTGTGCATTTTGAAATTATTTAATGTTTTTTTTTATATTAATATTTTTGATGTAAAACCTGTTTTTTTTTTAAGCCCTATTTTTTTTAGGGTACTGGCAAAAACATTTTACAAAAATGCTCTTAAAATTGAACATTGAAATGTATTAATTGTACAATAAACTGCACAGGCCAATCTGCAGCAAAATGATTAATATGATATTACTTCCGTAGTCTACGTTCGTTCGTTCGTTCAATATCTTGTACAGTTTTGTTCATGGATTTGTAGGATGAAGGCATGTCACACAACGTGTGTCAGTGTCTCAATTTGATTAGTTTCTACCAAATGACAAATGAATTACTGTGTTTTCTAAAAGTTGCTTAGCCTATTTCCTTTACACTACCTATCCATGACTGCATGGTTAGTTGCAATTAGCATTGTTTTCCCCCCTGCAATAACTTAAGTTATGACTAAAAGTGAAACACCAGTGATTCTTATATTAAGAATCATTCTTCTTAATTACTATTGAATTATCATTGAAGAGTTCAATGAAATATTGTTGTTCTGAAACTCTTGTCTGCATGTTGTGGAATATGGACTGACCCCAGCAGAAGAGTGGTTGCTTATAGCAACGTGGAGAGGAAGTGAAATGGCTTTCGCAGTTCTGCTGAAATAGCATGTTCTCTTCAGATTCTGTTTCCTGGTGGTGTGTGGTTTCACACTCACACATAGGCCTATACACACACTCATGCTTTCTCTCTCACACAAAACACACTAACACATTCCAGATGCAGGTTCTTTACTGAGTAGTATAATCAGTAAAAAAATCTTCATATACAATTCACACGGACATGTGCACTGTACGTATATTTTACAACTAGTTTGTGGGAAGAACCACTCTGTGGGTCACAGCTGCCCCCTATTGGAAAGGCTGCAAAAACATTTAGGAAAAGCATGTGACTGCAAAGATGCAAACCTGCATTTGTAGCCCTATGGAGGTAGTAAAGCAGCAAGGCAAGTCCAAATTCAATGTTTGCATAACATTCTGTAAGCTAAAACGACTTTATTTGGTCGAGTTTTGAAGGCTGCATAGATGTATGCTTTGATCTCCCACAATTGTGTGTGCGCAATTCAGTTTTGGTTGAAAGTGGAAACTGAATGAAGTTGGAAGTTAATTAATTCATAAATGTCTTTATTCCGATTTACATACAGATTCCAATTTTTTTTATGAAGAAATAAACACTGTGCTCATTTAATTATTTGCATTTCTCTAAAGCTCACTTGAATTTGTTTTAGATTATTTGCCATGGTGTCTGTCTGAAACCCGTTGCTTCAAAAGGTGTCTTTATACAATAATTTTGACTGTTAAGTCATTTTCTTTCTGGGTGGTGAAACAGTGAGACAGCAGTCTGCGGTTTCCGTCACAGCCTTGATCTCAATCAAGTAGGATTGATGGTTAAGATGCTCATTAGAGCCCCCTTATGGCCACTATACTGATATTGCATCTAATCATAAAGTACTTGTTCTCTGAGAAACGCAATTTACAAATTCTATAAACTGCGTAGTTAATGTATGCATGTACGTATGAACAGATATATAAACCATCAATTAATCAATACGTTCCACCATTTACAACTAAACAATTATTTTCCCGGTAACTGCTAGTGGCATAGAAACTGTTTTCCAAGAAACTGTTTTCCAAAAAATAAAAATCCTGATATTATTGCCTTCCAGCATCTTTCTAATCAGGTGATGTCAATACTACTACTATTACTACACTCTAAAAAAAAAAATGCTGGGTTAAAAACAACCATTTCTGGGTTATTTGGCAACCCAGTGCTGAGTAAATATTGGACAGAACACATGCTGGGTAATTTTGACCCAGCTTGCTGGGTTTCATACATTAGCCCATTTGCTGTTTTTTTTTTTTTTTTTTACATAGTGCTGGGTCAGTCAACCTATTGAAGGGTTTTCATTTTAAATAATAAAAATCCACTCTAAAAACAGCAGTTTTATATATATAGGACAAGAACAGTTCATATACATTTTTTTTATTATTCAATGGCAAGTCCGTCTTTTACAATCATAAAATACTCAAAAACATTCAGTAAATATTTTAAGATGTGACAGTAGCAGCAAAAGCAGCTAATGGGAATCTGTGGGAAGAAATCTTGTATCAGTAGGCTGTTCCAGTTCAATAAATGACAATCTTATTATTCATGTTTGAAAAGTTAAATCAAAAACAGCTTCAACTTGTGCCATCTCGTCTGTCAAACATTTAAGTTTTAAAGGGGACATCAGATGCAAAATTCACTTTTATGTGGTGTTTGCATATAAATGTGTCTTGGCAGTGTGTGGACACAACCACCCTACAACAATAAAAATCCATTCACTCCTTTTGTTTAATCCCCAAAAAAATTAAACCGTCTCAATTTTCAAGCTGTTTTGATTTTCTGAGCAGTATGACGTCATATTGCTTTGGCCCTGCCCACGACCACTGACAGACTGTCCCGTATTAGCATATTTCTGCCCTCAGCCAGTTGTGCTGTCCTCCATTTTCTCTGCGCTCAAGCAGCTGTAGAGACAATGTCTCGAGCAGGTGTTTTGTAGTTGGATGTAAAAGTGAACATAAGAGTCTTCATTTTCTCCCGGCATCAGAGCCACTGAGGACGCAGTGGATTAGTTTTGTTTTTGATGGTAACAAGCCACCGAATACACAAAAAATGGAGGAGAGGGGTGGGGTAAGCAGTAGCTCATTATCATTTAAATAGAAATGGCTCACTGTGAACAGAGTAGTTTTTGACAAGGTAAAAAGGGTGTTGCTTTACACGACCATTGAGGAATTTTAACCAAAGTATGTTGCAGACATTTCATGAAGCCCCTAAAGAATCATACCAACTTGTGGAAAATGAGCATCCGATGTCCCCTTTAACCTGTCAAACACATAGTGTGACCACAGCTGTGACAATAGAGCATTTGCACGTACGTCACGGTTTGGTTACCCGGATGCGCGGCCATATTGGAGAAACTCGGATGTAAACAACAGCATGTATTGCACGGCTAATGCACTACTGTAGACATTCTTCTACTAATTTATGATGTCTAAACCATGGAAAATATGTGTGGAAACTGCTAAATCATATAGAGAAGGAATTAGTAAGCAGGAAAGGGTGCGATATTTTGACAAACTAAAGTTAATAGGTGGTGAAGATCCATACGAGCTGGTTCCTTTGTCTTGGACTGACGACCTGCCAATTCTTCCTTCTATGTTTTATCCCGACATAAGCTGCATTTCCATTACCCTTCAAACTGCGCAAAGAAGCATCCCAGAAGTGGCTTTCCGCACTGCTTCGCTAAAGATACACATCTACATCTCCTTCAATTAAAAATAATGGCTAGTGTGATGGTTGCGATATTGTAAACCTACCAACATCCGTCGCCATGACTTATCGCTAGAGAAAAAAATTACGTTTTAGTCACATAACATCAGTTAATGGAAACGTCATCGTTTTTTATCAACATTTTATAAAATATCGCAAAAGTTTTGTGCAAATCTGTAATGGAAACGCAGCTATAGTGAACTACTTCTTTTTTTTCGCCAAGCCCACACACGAGTTCCGTTCGTTTCAGTGGCATTGTTTACGTTCAGTGCCGCCAATATGGCCAACTTTCAGATTGAGGACGTGTCGTGAAAACACCCTATAGCGCACTACATCAAATAGTGCTCCAACTGTAGTCAGTGGAGCACACGGAAACTGGTTGCACATTCGTTTGGCGGGAGGTGTATCTTCCATGGCCTGCGTTTGTGGAAGGCTAGCGTTACAAGCAGATGTTAGCGGCTATGTACATTTAAACAAAAAATGGAAATGTTAGACTACATACGTTTTCCTATTTGTACAGTAATAATTTGATAGGAATACAGTGTAATACAAACCTTAATTTCATCCAAAAAGTTTCTCTCTGGAAGTTTTCTCTCAGGACAGAACACAAAATGACCGTTGACAATTGTATCCAGTTTTAGCCAGTTTGGCACAGACAGCCCAACACTGGGTTACACTTGTCACCCTTTTAGTTGTCAAGGACACCTTGTTTCTGTGTTTTCCTCTCTTCTGTTTTGTTTTAGTTCCTGTGTGCCCTTATTTGGTTATGTTCCTGGTCTCATTTAGCCTTATGAGTTTACCTTGATCACCTGTGTTTAGTTAATTATCCTAATCTGTCTATGTATTTAAGTTGCTCCCTTTCTGTCACTCGTTGTCACACACTGTTATACTAAGTTGTGTTTTCCCTTGTTAATCTGAGTTTTGAGTCCATTATTAAACTGTGAGTTTTGGAATTTACCTGCTGTGTCCTTTGCCTGGCTTCTCAACGCAACCCATGACATCACTGACACAGCAGCTGAGTTACAGAAAAACTGGGTTAAAAATCATTAAAAATAACCCAATAAAATGGCCCAACAGGCTGAACCCAGCATTTGGGTTAAAAATAAATAAATAACCCAGCATTTATTAGAGTGCAGACATTTTTTTATTTATATACACTCCTAGACGATTCTGGCAGTGTGGCACGGCACCAGTGTAATGATGTCCAGTTAGCATTATATATATATAATTTTGAGAGAATAATTAAGAATTTTGGTGTGCCCCTATCTGATATACTATGTACAGTCAGTACCATAATTGTGACACTTTACTGACCTAATTAGTGCCATTAGTATCCAGACTGAAGACTGAATAATTTACTGAGAAAGTCATTTAATCTGTAATTCAAACTGTAATAACATAATTTTCCTATCCTGCCTAAACTTCAAAGTGCAAGAACTACCCAAAGGAGGAGAAACAAATGAGCTTGCACGTCCAGTAAGTTTGCTTTCAGAACTGCTTGAATTAATTCGCTCAAAAATTAAAATACTGTCATACTGACTCTAATGTCATTCCAAACCTGTAGGACTTAGTTTCTTGTGGGTGAACTATCCCTTTGAGTTCATATGACAAGCTTTCATCAAATTGAGCATGCAGTTTCATTCACTGAATAGGCCATAATGCAAAATTAGGGCTTTGACACAAAGACTATGGTCTATGGGAAGCAAAGTGATTTGATCTGATAATTAGAGTCATTCACTGGGAAAATCGGATGTTCCTGCAGAGGCAAATATAGAGGTATTAAAACATGAAGGATGATTGTGCTTAATAGCTATCAATTGAGGCCAAATCACAAAATCAAGGAAGGTTAGATATCATTCATGCAAAGCGCTTCCCTTCATTAATGGTTAATTTACTCAAATGCACGTGTCCAACCCCTGATCAGAAATTAGACAAATTGTGCAGTCGAGAAATAGAGACTGGATAAATAATTTGACTGATGGTATAGAATTATTGCCAAACCTAACATTTACAGTAAGATTTTTTTTCCTGCTCTGATTATTGTTTGATGATTAAGATGTAAATTACACTTAATTTCACATTCTGATTCCTTCCTTTTATGCTTTGCGATTTATTTGGGATGGCATTTTGGGATGGTTTTGATGATGGCGATTATGTGGCAGTTATGAAATTCAGAATTAAACAGTTTACACACCTGTGGTGTGTCTGTGTTTCTAAAGACTTGCAAAAAGATCTTTGGGTGTGTAAATAAGGAGGTTTTTTTTGTGTACGTGTGTCTGAGACACTTACAATTAGCTGACCAACATGGAAATAAATGAATTTGCCAACATTGAAGTTTGATATAGAATGCAGTTTTAGATGTTGAGCATGTTACACTGCAGAGTACTAAACATTTACAAATGTATTTAATACACTGCAAAAAAAAAATAATAATCTGAGTATGTTTTACAAGAAAATACTATTTTAAGTTTAATTAAATGTGTTACTTGCCATTTCTTTGTAATTAATTGTGAAACTTATTAGCATTTCTGAGTGAAAAGTTTTTATACACACAAATTAAGAGGTAAATAAGGTAAAAATCTGTCTTATTTACTTACTGCTAAATAAAAGTATATGTAGTCAATAAAAAGATTAACATACAAAAAGGCAGTGTATATATATATATATATATATATATATATATTGCTTTAAACGACATAAACCTGACTTATTTTGTTAGATTTATGTTAAAACAAGAAATAAAATCATTTTTCTCATTTTCCTATTTAAGGATATTTTGGTATTTGTACTGGAAGACAAGACAAAAATACTATAATAAAAAACATGTTTTATTCATTTAATTCAGTATGAAAGTTTTTATACACACAAATTAAGAGGTAAATAAGGTAAAAATCTGTCTTATTTACTTACTGCTAAATAAAAGTATATGTAGTCAATAAAAAGATTAACATACAAAAAGGCATTTTACTTAAATGCATGCAGCTATATAAATATACAAATGCTGATATATATACATATATATGTGTGTGTTTGTGTGCGACTTTTTGCATTTCAGACATCTCAATACAATGTTCCTTCTAAACTTCTGATTTCCATGTAGAAGACTCAAAAATGCATTGAAAAATGCTAAGACTTAAATCAGGCCCACAAGTGAATTAATGTTTAGTATGGAATTGGAGCTGTGTAAAATATTACACACAGAACCAAGATAGAATCAGCATCATAGAATGGTACAGAGATTTCACAGAAGCAATACTGGAATTACATAAATAACAATGGTTGCATAAATATACAAGCCAAATTAGTTGCAGTATAAGCTATATTTTTTTATATTTCATTAGCTTGAATTTCTTTGTCAAGAATGATACTGGATCTGCTCAGATTAATCAAGCATCTGCCAAATGGAAACAAAAATTAGAAGGAACTTAAATGTGTCGTGTGTGTGTGTGTGTGTGTGTGTGTGTGTGTGTGTGTGTATTATATTTTTACATGTTTTAAAAAAATGTTTTCTATTTTCTTAATATTTTTATTTTTAAATTTTCAAAAATATACTGGTAGAATATATATTAACGTAAATATAAATATATAAATATAAATACTATATTTAACAATTTTTTTGTATATGCTCAATTATATTTAAAGGGGTAATATGATGTTGCTAAAAATAACATAATTTTGTGTATTTGGTGTAATGAAATGTGTTTATGCGGTTTAAGGTTAAAAAACACATTATT
>NW_015544250.1:1144008-1144627 GCF_001515605.1 Sinocyclocheilus anshuiensis | reverse complement strand
TCTACACTGCTCAAAACTCGCGTTTGAATCATCAGTGGCAAATCTGTGAGTCAGAACATCCAACTGTTCTGTGTATCACTGTGCAACACCCATAGCAACATAATCAAAACTGTCCATATACTTCCGGCATTTTTCCGTCAAAACTTAACAAAACACTCAAACTTTCCTGTCGTTGTCCATCTTTATTCTTATACAGTCTCTTTACGTTAACTATTTTACCTCCCTTAATGTTTTCTTGGATTTCATCAGAGGTTATATATGTTGGAATTCCATATATTACTCCCTTTTCATATGTATTTACTCCAATTTCTTTAGCAGTGATCTTTTCTCCTTTCATTTCTTTCATATTAAGTCATTTGTTTTTTTGTCCAACATCCTTCACTATTATCAAAACTCTCCCTTGTCCCAAGCATTTAGCTAAGACAACTGCTCCAACTGTTTTGTCTATTGCTTTGGATAATCCTATGGGATGCAAATGTTTCCCTGAAATCTTTTCAAATGTCATCATAACTTTAAATCCATCATCTTCATGATTCTGACCTTGATCTTCTCTAGAAATTTGCTGATGTGTTTTGGGCTTTTCTTTAAATGTATCTTGAATACCTAAAATCCTTACGTT
>NW_015544250.1:1129067-1143956 GCF_001515605.1 Sinocyclocheilus anshuiensis | reverse complement strand
TGGCAATGAATGTTTGTGGCTTACCCTCCTTGTGAAGGGTGTCAATGATTGTCTTCTGGACAACTGTCAGGTCAGCAGTCTTCCCCATGTTTGTGCAGCCTAGTGAACCAAACTGATAGACCATTTTGAAGGCTCAGGAAACCTTTGCTGGTGTTTTGAGTTGATTAGCTGAATGGCATGTCACCATATTCTAATTTGTTGAGATAGTGAATTGGTGGGTTTTTGTTAAATGTGAGCCAAAATCATCACAATTAAAAGAACCAAAGACTTAAACTACTTCAGTCTGTGTGCATTGAATTTATTTAATACACGAGTTTCACAATTTGAGTTGAATTACTGAAATAAATGAAATTTTCCACGACATTCTAATTTATTGAGATGCACCTGTATATCCCATTTGTACTTTTTCCGACATTTTTCCATCAAAAGTTAACAAAACACTCAAACTTTCCTGTCGTTGTCCATCTTTATTCTTATACAGTCTCTTTACGTTAACTATTTTACCTCCCTTAATGTTTTCTTGGATTTCATCAGAGGTTATATATGTTGGAATTCCATATATTACTCCCTTTTCATATGTATTTACTCCAATTTCTTTAGCAGTGATCTTTTCTCCTTTCATTTCTTTCATATTAAGTCATTTGTTTTTTTGTCCAACATCCTTCACTATTATCAAAACTCTCCCTTGTCCCAAGCATTTAGCTAAGACAACTGCCCCAACTGTTTTGTCTATCGCTTTGGATAATCCTATGGGATGCAAATGTTTCCCTGAAATCTTTTCAAATGTCATCATAACTTTAAATCCATCATCTTCATGATTCTGACCTTGATCTTCTCTAGAAATTTGCTGATGTGTTTTGGGCTTTTCTTTAAATGTATCTTGAATACCTAAAATCCTTACGTTACCATCTTCCTGCTCCTTATTAATTTTCTTGCATTTTTTATTTTTCTTTCTTGGTGATACCTCCGTAAATACTATGCTATCCTCCATTAACAATTCCTCTGAGTCTTCATCCATTACTGCACAACAGCAACATTTAGTTTCTGCTCTGACACGACCGCTCCTTGCACAAAATCTCAAACTTCCACGTGGACGCCGCGCCTCAACCTACTTCTTTCATTCATACTTGCCCAGCGTGTTAAGTAAGATCGCTTCTGTGGGAACTGATACTGATACAGCTTCGCTGAGGGCATCGTTGGTCGCATTTCTCATTCATTCTTATGGAATCCGTAAACGGCGACTGAGTGTCGCACAACTCTGACTGAAATTCAATGACGTCAAGGCTGTAATGTAATTGGTTATTACGGCACACGTGATCCAAGTTAGCCGTTACGCTTTCTCCAGTAGTAAGTAATACAGACCCTCTCATCTATAGTAAGATAATCTCTGTCTAAACCACGGAAAAAACGTGTGGAAGCTGCTAAATCATAACTAAAGTTAATTGGTGGTAAAGATCTGTATGAGTTGGCTCCATTGTCATGGACTGACGAACCGACAATTCTTCCTTCTATTTCTTATCCCGACAGCGCGTTTCCATTACCCTTCAAACTGCGCAAATTAAAATTGAAAATTGAAAATGCGCCCAATGGAAACGTAAATTTTGCAAAACTCCCATATATCTAAATTAGTACTCTTGCATGAGGTGATTTTTCAGGCTTTTCGAGAAAGGAATATTTTGCAAAACTGCAATGGAAACAGTTTTGTCGCATTTACAGGTCACTTGGCGTATGTAAATTTCACATGATCATTCTTTAATGTATTACAACCTCCAAGAAACACCTCATACATGGCCGTTTTCACTTGGATAACCCCTTATTTACACTGCACACATCTACAGCGCATTACGGCTCCAACACGGCCACTGGAGCTGATCGCGTCCACTTTAGTCAATGCTTGTGTTTATAGCAGCCGGTCCGTGGCACGTTTCAAGGATCCCAGAAGCGGCTCTCTGCGCTGTTTCGCTAAAGATACACATCTACGTCTCCTTCGATTCAAAAAATGATTATAAAGTTTTTCATCTTTAGCGTCTCTGGCCTCTTTTAAAATGACCTGTTTACAGACTAAAGCATGGCGTATTTTTATTTATCACTGTCCCAGTAGCTCCCCAAAATAACGAAGTACAAAGACGGGAAAAATTTAATATATTTTTTGTACTTATTTTTCTGTTATTGCCGGGAGCTACTGGGACAGTGATAAAGATGGTCGGGTTGGCGACCACTGGTCTATATTAATGTTCTGTGGTTTTTGAAACAAGCAGTCTGCAAAAGTTTGGATATATGTGTATAAAATTCTATGTTCTGCAAAGTATATAAGACAAGAATGTATTACTAATTTTAAACGACAAGAGGAATAAAGCCTCATTTAAATAGATCCTTCTCAATATCACAAACTGACACAGCTTAGCATTCTGGAAATATTTTATTTGAAGCTGAAGCTACACAGGACAGAGTAACCAACACCATGATACAATTACTTGAGTTTTCAAATGAGCAAAAAAGGTTAATGACTATTCAGAATTACATTTATAATCTTTCAAACTCATAAATGCCAATTCCCAAAAGACTACTAAAAAATCAGAAAAGATGAAAAGACAACATTGTCTTGTATAAAGCATTAGTGCAGTTGTCCGACATCATTATTAAATGCATTGTGAGAAGTTTAATGTTTACAGCTTGTAGGTTAAGAGAAACTAACAGCTGTTATCTAACTCTGCAAATCAATTCAGTGTGAGCGCTTTCTATTCAATGGAGCCATGACGTTTCATCTGTTTTGGTTATTTGATTGGTTTAACAGTGCTGTTTGACAACAATGTTGGTGAATCCATGCACCTGAGTGAGCTGAGGACAATCAAATGATGCCAGAAGTTTCTGTGGGCCGTGACACTTGGGAATAAACTTCTCCGTCAGGCACACTGTAGCATGCCCTGCAATGTCACTGTGAAAGAAAGAAAGATTATTTTATACTACTATATACATTTTAAATTAGTTTTATTATTTTTTTTAGATTAAATAATCACACAAACTGTTTAGCAACAGATATTGAGTTTACCATTATGTTCAGCCATTAAATCATAATTAATATAATTGATTGAAAATTAAATAGAATAATGCAAAAATAATTCATTATTTTATTGAGCAATTAAAATAATTTTACCCATAGTTGACAACTCTGGCATGCTGCAGTCCAAGTCCCACAAAGCGGAATGCAGTGTTTTTCAGTACACAAGGCAGTGGATTCTGGAAAGTGATTTTGACTGGCACTTCTTGTCCCAAGACAGCATCACATACAGGCTGAGAATAACCACATATAAGACACAATTTAGCACTTCACGATTTCAACCAATCAAAGGATTAAGCAGTTGAACTGTAACTTTAAACTCACAGCGATAACCAGATCTGGTGTGCGCAGTCTGAAGCTGTACTGGGTGGCCAGAACCTGCTTAGTCTGAGCCACGTGTCCAAAGAGGTTGAGCATCAGTGAGGTGTGATCCACCAGGTGTTCCTTATACTCGTCACAACTCAGGGTCCATTCCAGAGGTTTGCCTATTGTGGGGAAAATGACAAACACTGAATGAATACTTATGCTTTCATGACTAGTCTCTTTACCCATAAGCTGCATTATGCCAACTGTGTGGTCTCATCCATTGCAACTCTTACAAAAATGTATGATTTCTCACATTCAGAGGGCTTGAGCTCGATGCATGTCTGGTCTCTCTTCAGGAAGGTCTTTCTGACTCCGGTGTAGTACATGGCTGCAGCCTGGCTGTAGAGGGTGACGCTACGAGGTGAGCTGCATTTGTTTTTTAGATTGATGTAAAGCACGGCATCCTTGCCCACACATGGTCCGTCCTCTTTCAGGCTGACTTCACAGACAACATCCTCAGCACAGGGCAGTGGGTATGTGCATCTTCTCAACCCATGACGAAGGGCTGTTTCCAAAGCAGTGCTCTTCTCAGAAGAACCTAATCAATGGAAGAAAGAGTAAAATTTACATGGAGATGAATCACAGGAGAGACACCAAACTTCATTATTTCTATAAGCACCATGGTTCAAACAAAGTGTTGAGGGCTGGACCAGATGTTTTAAGAGAAATGCATGTGGTTTTTACCAAGTGGGTGTTTGTAGAGATTTGTGATGTCTACACGTTGATCTGAGCCAACAGCTTTGGTACTGATGCAGTGACCTACTACATCCTTCTCAGTATGAACAACACCAAAGGTCCCATCACATCTCCGCTGCCAGTAAACCTTATCATTGTTCACCTAGAGACAAAAAAGGAATCATAAGTCGTGTCATTATAATCGCTGTATGACACAATGGTAAATTATAGGAAATAACGCACTTCAGCGAAAAGGAAGGGCACATCATGCTTCAGGAAGGTCTGTCCACTGCGGATTGCAGCAACAGAGGTGGGGCCGCAGCGGAAGAAGCCCTGGCTGGTCAGTTGAGGAGTGGAATCAACCACCTGCCAACCTCCGAAACCAGATGGCAGGTCTGACCGAGTCATCCAGGCCTCATTCCACACATGGTAGTTCCTACATGGAAGAGAAGAAGAAAGAACTAGAAACACTTCAGGGACATTTAGATTAATCTTGATGACATCTGGATTGTTAATAATGCTTACCAGATTGAATCACGGTTCATGTGATCGATCAGCTGAAATTTCTCATCCAAATAGACATCAGTGGTCAAACAAACATCAGTGTCATGAGCAGAACAGAAGTTTGAAACTGGACGAGCAGGAATGCCCAAACACCTCAACACTACAAGAAAGTGAAGGAGAATATAAGTGCATTTCATCTATAATCACTTTCTCAAAACTTGTTCTCCTCGTCCATTCTGCAGAAACTCTTACCATTTTAAAGGCTTTCCAACATGAAATCAGGGTGTTGATAAGAAGGAAATGAAGACTCACCATGTCAGACACCACTCTGGAAATGTCAATGGGGCTTCCCCACCCTGAGCAAGGTGTACAGCTCTTCTCCAACACATACATACATGCAGACAAGATTCCCTTCTCAAACTAAGAATCACAGATCAGAGAGGAAGAAAATTAGAGATTGTGAAACAACCTTCATGCTATCTTGTGCACTTGTTCTGTGGAATTATATCTCGGATATGGGAAGGTTAGGAAAAAACAGAAACCATAGCGGTACTTTTGTCTCTGACATATCATAAACGTATATAGATACAGTTGAACTTTCGTAATATATTAATTAAATTTTGGCTCTTACTTGACCAAAGTTCCATGTTTGAGCAAGGTGTACAGCTCTTCTACAACACATACATACATGCAGGCAAGATTCCCTTCTCAAACTAAGAATCAGACAGAGGAGTGAGAAAGTTGGAAATGTAAAAAATTTGTCATGCTATCTTGTGCATGGAAATGTTATACAGTAGATATTGTTCTGTAGAATTTTATTTCAGATGCTTCAAGAAAAATGAAATGTGAAAAGATTTCCAGCAGCAACCCCAATAGTTTCCAACACTTTAAATGCACACCCTTATTACTTATAGGATTACTTACACACTAGAAAAAGTTTAGTTGTTTCTGCCATTTTCCTGTGACGCACAACTACTCCCACTGAAATCGGTGGATTACCAACATCTCTCTGATATACTGTTAACTCATGTGTAGGCACTTTTGTAATATATGAGTGAAAGTTTGGCTCTTACTTGACCAGAGTTCCATGTTTTGCAGGCAATCTGCTGCTTAGTTCCATAGTAGATTCTGCCCATGTCATTCAGCACATACTCAGCTCTCTCCGCCTCATCACTCAGGTACACACAGTCATCTGATAAAGAAAACATTGGGCTTTAAATGGAAAAGCTTCATGGAGTTTTAATAGTGCTTTCTTTCCTCATTCTATTACATTTTCATATTTAGGTTTCAGTTGTTATTTTAAAGTATAATGAAACACGTACCTTTACACCAGGGGTTGAACAGCATGTAAATGTCATTTTCAGGAACATAAGGTAAAGTGAATCTGCCTCCTGGACAGTGTGTCATGACACTAAGCTGGTATCGTCCAACGCAAGCAGTCGGCACAGAGTGCACACACAGTTTGATTCGGTTTTGGCCTTGTTCCACAATTTTTGCCCCCCAGCAGCCTTTCTTGAATTCTTCCACTATTGGAACGATCACATAAGTGCCGTCCCGGATGGATGGGATGTGACCTGTAAAACACAGAGAAGAACAAGAGATTCCAGTGATGGTAGAAATGCTGGTTCAGCTCCTCACATGTTCCTCCTCTGCATATGTAGATATAGTATATCCTCTATTGTCATGGGTCATATCGAAACTAACCTAGTTTGAGCTCCAGGTGAAGCTTGTCACAACTGGGATTGAAAGGACGGCACAGATCAACCCACATGTTGAAACACTGTCCTCTGCGGACGATGAGATGATCATCAAGGAAACAATGTGTGTTATGCTCCTGACGATTCTGTCCGGTCCTGCATTTGAGAAGGTCTACTTTACACACCCGGAGAACAGCATCTGAGAAAACATAAAAGCAGAGAACAGGTAATTAGTTATCAAACAAATCATTAATTGAGTTATAACGAGTAGGAATAACACATTTCCCATTTCAAGACAAAGATAAAGAAAACACAAAGACTCTTACCATCGACTCCACAGACTCGCTTGCTTGTACAGTCATCCACAAATTCCTTGATGACGACTTCCTTTTTCTCATAATCATGACATGGAGTGACAAAGTCGCAAGGATTAGCGTATGGAGTAGTGCATGGGTTAACACATGGGTTAACGCATGGGTTAACACAAGGGTTGACATATGGGTAAGCATAAGGGATATTGCAAGGGTTTACCCAAGGGTTTACATAAGGTTTAGAGCAAGGGTTGGTACAGGGGTTAACATTAAGTTTGACACAAGAGCTTGTGCATGGGTTAACGCAAGGGTTGGTGTGAACCGGTGTGTAGCATGCTGCTTTCCTGCAGTCGTCCTCCTGCAGTTTAATGGCTGGGAAACGGCCAACGGTGCAGAGGTTTTTGTATGGGTTGTATGCAAAAGGCATGCTGGGCAAAAAAGAAAGAAATGAGAAACATGAGTGTGATCTGTAATTGGTCAGTAGATGGTTAATAATTCATAAATAAGGTCTCTTTGTTCTTAGAAATCAGATCTCCAGTTTCTTTTTAAGCTGCAATTACTGGACAGCAAAAACATATCCTAACATGAGAACATTAGGCTGTTCCCAAAATGATCAGGCCAAAATTTTTAACTATATAAACTATACAATCATACCAGAAAAGGAAAGACTTCAGAAATAATAATCTGATATTGTTGGGTTTTTAACTAACTTTTGATCCACAAAACAGCCTATAAATTCTAGATGTAAGCTTTCTAATAGAAATTAATAATAAGTTTCAAACAATGTCTGAGATGATTACTTACATGGATTTTGTCCTTGTCTATTCAAGAGAAACTGAACCGAAAACTCGACGTGCTGCAGCAAGTGAACAGTAAGTCCTGCTTTAACCAACTTGTCGCTCGTACTGTTGTTTGTCTCTACAGCAGACGGGATATTTATACTACATCTCCATCTCCACCCCATCCACAGCTCATAGCTGAAGAGTGTGAATAATTGTCCTCTTAAGAAAGGGATTAAAGGATTTTGAGTCATATTAATTTTAATGGTCTCTTTTAGAAAATTAATGGGACAAATTAACATCTTAGTTTAATTGTTCTGAACTTTAAAGTCATTTTTTCAGACTAACATCTATACCAGAGAATAGAACCCATTAAAATCAGTGTGATACTGTCTATGCTGGATACACCAAGATATTGACAACAGTAATAAAACTAGTGTGTGTATATATATATATATATATATATATATATATATACACACACTTATTTTTATTTATTTATTTATTCTTAATGTGTATGTCGAATTATACTTATTGCAGTATATATTAATATTCTCCCAGAGATCGAGACATCAGAAACATTCTATAAGCAAAGTATGTCTATATATTTCTTAATGACCCTGTTTGTTAATCTTGTTATATTAAGAGAGTTGTGAGGAGCACAATGATTTATGCATTTTATGCAATGCAACAAAGAGATTCGATAAGAGATTTTAAGGCAAAATTAGCTCCGATACATACAGTAATAGTGCATAATTATACAAAATTAAACTGCAGTATTGTTAAGAGTCCATTATTCTTACAATTATTTATCATGATTGTCAGAACAAGGACGACTCTTTGATATATGACTTTTAGTCAGTTATTAAATAGAATGACTCATAAAGTTGGAAAGCAGAGAAAATTTGAGTATGAAAATTCTCATGCAAGAGAATTGATGAAAAAATTACCGGTTTAATTTTCATGTTTTATTCTTTAATTACTTTTTTCCTTTTCCCTAACAGCGGCCCCTGCAGTGATGAAGGAAGAGATGTCTCTGGAAGTAAGGAATATGATTTTGTAACTTCAAATCAGTATGTACCTTTGGATTTATCAACTATATTATAAAATGCATTGTCAAGTATGTCATGAATTTTTTTTTCTGAGACAATATAATTGTTCACCATCCCCGACCTGAACCGTATCCTCCACCCAGAAGGCGTATGAGAAAATAAGGATAAATAGCCTTTAATATGACTAATTAAATCAAAATGACTCAAATACATCCATAACTCAACAGTTCGGCAAATTATTAAAAGAATAATGACTCTACAAAGGCTTTAGCAAATTGATATGACTATAGCATGTCTAGTAATTCTGGCCAAACTTGACAGAAAACAATGAAAAGGACAATATTCATTCATTCAGTATTCATTCCATCCGACCGTCCATCCATCCATCCTTTAATCCAATTCGAAATCAATCCATGTCAAAATGGCTTTACTTAAAATATATTTGGGTGAAATAATTTTAGTTCATTTTTTCCTGACAATTAACTTGGCAAGTCAAACTTCAAGAGAAAATTAAGAAAAGTCAAGCGATTCAAGTTCATGTGCCATTTTGCATGGGAATAAATGTCAGACTCGGTGTGGTCAGCCTTGAAATGTCACTGAAAAACAGCGAGAAAGATTGAGAACTAATTATAACCACTACAATTACATTGTAACACATAGTTCATCTCCCATTCCATTGTGTTTATCAAACCATAATAATTTAGTTCAATCAGTGAAATCAATGTAAAATGGGGTGGTGTGGCACAGTCGATGAAGATGTTGGGTGGAAAAACTCTCAAGAAGTGCTCAATGAGCTTTCAGCACTGCGGCTGTCTACTGTAAGGCATTTTATAATCTCCAAAATAATCTCTATTATGTATTACAGACAATTATTATAATGCTCTAGTCAGTCTTTCCCATAATTAATCTGACATGCTGCAGACCAAGTCCATCAATACAGAAAAATCCAAGACAGCAGGAACCACACAGGACAGTGTTGATGGTCACTGGATTTGTCTTGGAAAAGAAAAACATGCATTTGGAAAGGTTGGGGCATTTTCTTCTCTCTTTTCTGCTTAGCTACATTACAGAAACTAGAAGACTTTTCATGTTATGATCTGGTGTCATTCTGAAACACTTCTCAGAGACTCAAATCTCTTAATTGTTGTGTGGAATTAAGTACTTAAGTACAAGTTTCCATCTTTCACTTTCAGGCTTCATTAGTGCAGTGTACATAATTACTTCTGACTGCCAAATCTGTTATTTATTTTCAGTGTTTATCTGCTGTGTTTGGTGAATGTATTTTTTTTAAACCTCCTCTCTGCCATAAATTCTACTAGAGTATTAGGAAGGGTTGTGTTGCTATGGATGCTTCTCTGTGGTCAACTTTACATTGACTGAATGTTAGGCAAGCATGATATGTCACAACCATATTGGTTATCGTGTGAAATTGGTGGTTTTTTTATTTTTTTATTTACTACAATAGTTTTTATGAATATTTATTGGCAGACAGTTTAATTCTTTCAAGAACATAATGTCTTTAAGAGCTCTCTTTAAATAGCTGCATGCATGTACAGACAGACATAAAAGCGTTCATTATATTATTAATATTCATTATATTATTCAAGTTCATTATATTTCACATCCTTTACAAATGTCATTTTGAAACATGAAATTTTTGTTCATTTATCTATTTACTGTATGCATTCATTTTCACATTGTGTCTTGCATCATACCTTAAAATTGAATGCATTTAGTATGTGGGAAAAGTTTTTTTGTGTTTATCTCAAGGCTACACATTCCTAGCTTTAGTATGCGTTACCTAACTATTTATCAATTCTTATGATGTTTATAGAGTCTGATCTCTACTCTCTAACCAGAGTCACTTGATTTGTCCTTCAAAGTTGATATATTTGGTAGGTGCTAACACAAAACAGTATTGTTACATAATATTTATAATCAACATTTTAAACCCACCTGGAAGTCTGGCTTCCCTATATGATGATTGGGCGAGCTCTCAAGTGGGTGGGACTTTAACAAATGACAAATAATGGATGGCAGTACACATGATTGACATCGACTGAAATTTAAAAACACTACTCACAGATAGACACAAATGGTAGTCTTTCGCAACTTGCAAAGCAGACCACTCATGTAGTTTGATCTCCATATTTTTTTCTGTCATTGTCATTAATAAATATTGTAAAAATAATAAGTAATTTAAACTCAGATTAGTGGTAGTTTGAGGAGCAGCATTTAGTAGCAACATTGTAGTGTGTGGTTTTTGGTTGAACAATCTTCATACAACTCCAGTGCAACAGTACGAACCAGAGAGCAAACTGTACATGATTTAAATACAGTACCAGTCACCGACTTTTAACCAATATAAATAAATTAGGTGAGTAGGTGTCACCTTTAGTACTCTAGGGCAAATACATACAAGTACATTACTTAATCTTAATCATCTATCATTATGTGTACATTCTTCCATTACTAATAATCAGCATCAAGTTTATGCCAAAAAACTACTATGATATTACACTGATGTAGCCAGTAGCCATTTGGATCATATTATACAAAACAACACCAGTGACAAAACAGTGTCCTGCTTTACCTGTACTCATTTTGTGTGTGACAATACTGCATAAATACCTGCTTTTACATTTTTAAATGACAGCTCTGTCAAGTCAAGTCACCTTTATTTATATAGCACTTTTAACAATACAGATTTTGTCAAAGCAACTGTACAGCATTAATTAGGAAAATAGTGTCATTGATGCAAAATTAAAATGGTAAACTCGATTTTCAGTTAAGAAATTATTTTCAGTTAAGAAATAATACTATAGCAACATAGTATTATTGCTCTGCACCAGAGCAATAATATAAAAAAATGTTCCTTTATTTTAGGTTATTTTCAATAAAGACTGTGGTGTGTTGGTGGGTAACTGGTCAAACTGCTATGGTGATGGAACTGCTCCTACATCGTGGTGCAGCAGCAGTGCCATCCTGAAACAGTACTACAAATGTGGAGGGATACCTGTCAAATATGGACAGAGCTTGGCCTTTGCTGGAGTCACCAACACACGTAAGAGTTTCTGCAGAATGGACAAGAAGAACATTTTTTCAAGAAAATTATTGTAGATGTAATGCAATTATATTCTTCTTAATTATTTTCAGTTAAGAAATAATACTATAGCAACATAGTATTATTGCTCTGCACCAGAGCAATAATATAAAAAAATGTTCCTTTATTTTAGGTTATTTTCAATAAAGACTGTGGTGTGTTGGTGGGTAACTGGTCAAACTGCTATGGTGATGGAACTGCTCCTACATCGTGGTGCAGCAGCAGTGCCATCCTGAAACAATACCACAAATGTGGAGGAATACCGGTCAAATATGGACAGAGCTCGGCCTTTGCTGGAGTCACCAACACACGTAAGACTTCCTGCAGACTGGACAGGGAGAAAAAGTTTTGAGAAAGTGATTATAGATGTCATGCACTTATTTCTCCTCTCTTTCTCGTAGTGTTGAGGTGTTTGGGAATTCCTGCTCGTCCAGTTTCAAACTTCTGTTCTGCTCATGACACTGATGTTTGTTTGACAACTGATGTCTATTTGGCTGAGAAATTTCAGCTGACTGATCACATGAACTGTAATTCAATCTGGTTTAAATACTATTCATTGCAAACATTACATTTTACACTGTTGGAATAAATCACTCAAACCTTTGCATGTTAGCATTTCAAATTCCCACCAGCAAATGAAATGTATAGACAACTTAACCAACTATAGAGTCTCTGAAGTTGATCATTTTTGCTATCACTCTCCTACTTTTCCTATCATACTTTGTTTTTCTTTCATCATTTCTTAGTTCTTCTTCAGGACTTCTTCCGCTGCGGCCCCACCGCTGTTGCTGCTGTCCGCAGTGGACAGACCTTCCTGAAGCATGATGTTCCATTTGTTTTTTGCTGAAGTGAGTCAGTCCCTTAATATTCCATCATGAACATTTTGATGTTTCTCTCTCATGTAAACACAAGTGCTATATTAGTTATATATATATATATATATAGATATAGATATATATATATATATATATAGATATAGATATATATATATATAGATATAGATATAGATATATATATATATAGATATATATAGATAGATAGGTGAACAATGATAGTCTACTGGCAGCAGAGATGTGATGGGAATTTTGGTGTTGTCCACGTTGAGAAAAATGCAGTTGGTCACTGCATCCGCACCAAAGTTGTCGGCTCAGACAAACACTTTGATATCACACACCTCGGCAAACATTCATGAGGTGAAAACGAGGGTCTGGGACTGAAGCATGCCAGAATTGTTAGCTGTG
Organism: Sinocyclocheilus anshuiensis; assembly: GCF_001515605.1. Classification (NCBI taxonomy): domain Eukaryota; kingdom Metazoa; phylum Chordata; class Actinopteri; order Cypriniformes; family Cyprinidae; genus Sinocyclocheilus; species Sinocyclocheilus anshuiensis. The sequence goes on along the minus strand of NW_015544250.1, from coordinate 1,131,170 downwards.
GGTAAGATTAATTTAACCTGATCTCAGAGGAAAATTTAGCTATTTGTATTTCTACATGTAATAATTTGTTTGTTGCTGCCGCGTGTTTTGAGTTGAAGCTCCGTCAAGTTAATTCTTTACCGTCTATTTTTCAATCTTAAAATCAATTTTATACACCATAATTTTCGTTCCTATAACGTGTGAATATATCCCCCATTGTATTCTACAACAAAAACAATTGGAGCACCTTGTTATCACTAGTTTTATTTTGATTTGCCGAGTCTGCTACTACTTATAGCCCGTTAGCATTGCTAGCGTGGTTGCCGCTAATCTTGCTCACACTCCATTCTTTTACTCACTGTTATTTGGTTTAAATGGCAGATTTGTGTCTACCTTTGAGTGCAGGTGAAGACACGTTCGAGCTGAGAGGAGAGCGGAGAGCCGCGCTGGAAACATCCCGGGCTGACGCTCACAAGTCCGGGGTAAGTATACAGCGTGCTGCTAACACTCCCATCACCTCTACTCTGTGAGTTTGTCTGCACAGGCCCCATGCACCCAGGACACGATCTTCCCAGGTCTCTTTCACTCCGGTGCCGGGACACCACGGAGCCTGTGTGCACCAGCAGCGGAAGACGCGAGCCAGGCCCCGGGCGAGGACCTCTCCCCCTCCGGTCTTTGAGATCTCCACCCGGAACCGCATCGCTCCCCTCCGCGAGATGGAACATGACACCGTGATCGTCGGAGACTCCATTGTCAGGCACCTCCGTGCTGCCCTAGCTAAAGGTAAAGAGCACACTCACTGTTTTCTGGGTGCTCGTGTTCTCGATGTTTCTTTGCATATACCCGCGATCCTGAAGGGTGACGAGAGCATCGGCTCTGTCGTGCTGCACGTGGGTGTGAAAGACACCAAGCTGCGGCAGACGGAGACACTGAAGAGAGACTTCAGGAGCCTGATCGAGATGGTACGCAGCACATCGCCCACGACGAAGATCGTTGTGTCAGGACCGCTTCCTACGTATCGACGAGGACACGAAAGGTTCAGTAGACTGTTTGCTTTAAACGATTGGTTATTGTCATGGTGTAAAGAACAGAAACTGCTCTTTGTTAATAATTGGAATCTTTTCTGGGAGCGACCTAGGCTTTTTCGTGCTGATGGCCTGCACCCCAGCAGAGTCGGAGCATATTATCTGGTGATATATCATAATAATATGATACATTATTTGGTGTACTCTGCTTGACTGAAAGCTGGCTCAAACCAAATGATTATGAGTCTACTCCACCAAGCTACTGTTATACGCATGAGCCTGTCAGATTGGTCATGGCGGAGGTGTTGCAACAATAGTGATATTCTCAGTGTAACTCAGAAAACAGGATACAGGTTTAACTCATTTGAAATACTTCTTCTTAATGTTACACTATCAGATAAACTAAATAAATCTCTCCTATCTCTTGCTCTGGCTACTGTGTACAGACCGCCAGGGCCGTATACAGATTTCCTAAAAGAATTAGCAGATTTCCTCTCAGAACTATTGGTTAATGTTGCTAAAGCGCTAATTGTCGAAGACTTTAACATTCATGTTGAAAATATAAATGATGTGTTAGGACTTAATTAACTCGTTTGGAGTCAAGCAAAACATAACCAGACCCACTCATTGTTTTAATCATACACTAGATTTAATTATATCGCATGGAATTGATCTTCATGATATAGATATAGTACCTCAAAGTGATGATGTTACTGACCACTACCTTGTATCATGCATGCTGCCTATTACTGATATTAACTATATCGTCCGGGTAGAAGTATTGTTCCAACCACCAAAGATAGATTCACAAATAAACTGCCTGATTAATTTCAACTGCTCTCTGTACCCATAAATACACATGAACTAGACAAAATGACTAGCAATATTGGCACTATCTTCTCTAATACATTAGAAGCTGTTGCCCCCATCAAATTAAAAAAGGTTAGAGAAAAACATACTGCGCCATGGTACAACAGCAATACCCATTCACTCAAGAAAGAAACTCTTAATCTTGAACGCAAATGGCAAAAAAACTAACTTGGAAGTTTTTAGAATTGCATGGAAAAACAGTATGTCCAGCTATAGACAGGCTCTAAAA
>NW_015544250.1:1128616-1128919 GCF_001515605.1 Sinocyclocheilus anshuiensis | reverse complement strand
GTCTTGTAATTCAGCTTCATTCATTGCACCCAAAGAAAAACTGCAGTGCTTTACAACTATAGGACAGGAAGATCGAAATAACCTTATCACTGCATCCAAACCAACATGTTTATTAGATCCTGTACCCATAAATTACTGAAAGAATTGTTACCTGTAGCAGAAGAACCGCTTCTCAATATTATTAACTCGTCGTTATCTCTAGGTCATGTCCCAAAACCATTTAAGCTGGCAGTTATTAAGCCTCTTATTAAGAAACCACAACTAGATCCTAGTGAACTGGCAAATTACAGACCCATCTCAAAT
>NW_015544250.1:1128048-1128553 GCF_001515605.1 Sinocyclocheilus anshuiensis | reverse complement strand
ACTATAGATCATGACATACTCCTAGATCGATTACAAAACTATACAGGTATTCAAGGGCAGGCTTTAAGATGGTTTAGATCCTACCTTTCCGATCGCTATCACATTGTCTATTTAAATGGGGAATCATCTCAATTAAATCCAGTAATGTATGGAGTGCCACAAGGATCTGCCCTAGGCTCTCTGCTATTTTCAATATACATGTTTCCCCTTGGTAATATTATTATAAAATACGGGATTAATTTCCATTGTTATGCTGATGATACTCAACTATATATTTCAATAAGAACAGATGAAACTTCTGAATTATCTAAGCTAACCGAGTGTGTTAAAAATGTAAAAGACTGGATGACCAATAATTTTCTCCTATTAAATTCGGATAAGACAGAGATATTACTTATTGGACCAAAAGACAGTACACAGAATCTCTTGGATTACAATTTGCAACTAGACGGATGTACTGTTACTTCCTCTACAGTCAAAAATCTGGGTGTTATATTAGATAGCA
>NW_015544250.1:1119436-1127936 GCF_001515605.1 Sinocyclocheilus anshuiensis | reverse complement strand
GATTAAGATCACAGACAACCTCCGCAATTATTACAAATGACTGGAGGTCACCAGGTAATACTAATCCCGTGCAAATAGAGCTTTAGAAACATTGAAACATTTTACCTGTTTCTGATGCAGAAAAGCTAGTTCATGCATTCATGACCTCTAGACTGGACTATTGTAATGCACTGCTAGGTGGTTGTCCTGCATCTTCAATAAACAAGCTACAGGTAGTCCAAAATGCAGCTGCTAGAGTCCTTACCAGGTCAAGAAAATATGATCATATTACCCCAATTTTACATTCTCTGCAATGGCTACCTATTAAGTTCCATATCAGTTACAAAATATTACTACTTACTGTTAAGGCCCTAAATGGTTTAGCTCCTGCCTACCTAATTAGTCTTCTATCATGCTACAATCCATCCCGCTCCCTAAGGTCGAAAAACTCTGGACTCTTGGTAGTTCCTAGGACAGCAAAGTCCACTAAAGGAGGTAGAGCTTTTTCACATTTGACTCCCAAACTCTGGAATAGCCTTCCTGATAATGTTTGGGGTTCAGACACACTCTCTCTGTTTAAATCTAGATTAAAGACACATCTCTTTAGCCAAGCATTCACCTAATGCATCTCATAACCCTGTACCTCAGTTACATCCGATCACATGCACATTAACATTCTTTTGCTTGGGATGAACACATGTTTTGCTTAGTTGGAACAGCAGCTACGCTACTTTTTCTCTATTTTCCTTCTCTGTTTCTGCCAGATTGGCATCCCGTGGTAACTAGGAATGACACAAGCTTCAGTCTGGATCCAGCCCTTACAAAGACCTGAGATGACCAAACACCTGAGAAGAGATGATGTCAACCCCTCAGAAGACCTCAGATGATGCCAACCCTCAGACAACATACAAAACTACTACATTTTGCTATAAGTTTGATCGCAACATATAATCATTGCTGTTAATAGTGTTCACTGTCTGTTTGATTACATGACATTAACTAACTGCTTGATTTTTACCGTACATTTCTGCCATATGGACATCAACTTGAGATGGTCACCACTGATAAGCTATTACTAAATATAATGTTAGAAACTTTAATTTTCTGTAAAGCTGCTTTGCAACAGTTTGCATTGTGAAAAGCGCTATACAAATCAACTTGAATTGAATTAAATTGAATTAATAATTCTCTCTCTTTCTCAGTGATATTGCAAGCCTGGCCACAGTGAACCTCACAGAGACATTTGTTCCAGTGCAGCATGGCACACATAAAATTCTGGCATCCCTCGACTGTCCCCAACTTAGTCAAGTGCATGGAGTTGCGAACATTACTGTTAAAAACAGTAATAAAGAATTACCTGAAGAGAATAAATGGCTGTTTCTTTGAACTGTAAACTTGTTCATAATGACCTTAGAGACAGAGTTTTTTCATCTTGCTGTGAAAGAAAAACTTTAATTAAAATCCTTTGAAAACTCAAATATTTGTGGTTATTTTATGGTGGATATTCTTCATTTAGCTGTATTGTTAATTGCTGCCTCAGCATTAAGAAAAATATTAATAATTTAATCACTCTGATGTGCGGTTATAAGTCTATAACACTCGTAACTTGTAGTACTTTAGGAGATTTGGACCAACCAAAACTAATATTCAAGAGGGAGTGGGTGAATTGTGAAACATTAATTTTAAAAGTTATGCCTAATACATGCTGCAATAACATTCAAATGATAATAAACATATATATAAACACACCCATCTCTGTGTCATTATTTATAGTAGGTGTATACAGGTGCATCTCAATAAATTAGATTAAAAGAACCAAAGACTTAAACTACTTCAGTCTGTGTGCATTGAATTTATTTAATACACGAGTTTCACAATTTGAGTTGAATTACTGAAATAAATGAACTTTTCCATGACATTCTAATTTATTGAGATGCACCTGTATATAAGCGTAAGGCTCTGATTTTCAGTAATTTACATCCAAATTCACGTCCAAAGACCTGAGACTACGTTTAAATTCTGAGTTTCAAAATCAAATTAAAACCTAGTAAAAAAATATTTTTTTCACTGCAAAATGAATGATATTTCATAGTTTGCATTTTCTAAGCAAAATATAAGAAAATGAGTGGCATTGAACCTTGTACAGACAGTCAGATGTTCTTCCTCTGAACGTCTGAAATCATGCAGAAGAACATAATTATCTAGTTTTATTCATGTCATCTTCAGTGCTGCTGCCAATAAATAAATAAATAAAGACAACCAAATACTAAGACATACTGTGGACACTTTTTAAATTCGATATTTACTCAAACTGTTATGCTGATCATATAATTTGCAAAAGATCTGTATTAAGTATAAACTTGTAAGTGTTAAATTACATTACTTTTACTTGCGCCACTTTGAGTAAAAAAACGAATTGAAATCATAAAAAAAGTAAGTTTTATTTAGACATATCCAACAGTAGTGAACACACCTATAAAATAGCTCATGGTCCATTCTCTACAGATCAAAAGTCTAGACTTTTATTTTGTAAGATGTACACACACACACACACACACACACACACACACACACACACAAAATATTTCATGCTGTTAAAGTCAAGACACTGAAAAACACAAGTTTTATGTTTATGTATCCATTACAAGCTGATGTGTGCGTCTACTGTCTGCTGGAAAAATGAGTGGTGAGCTATAACAAATAAGGAAACTGGTTTTGTATAAATCACACCCCTCATTGTAGCGGGCTTACATTACAGATCTGCATGATGAGAGTATCTGTTCACAGAATTTAATCCATCACTAACATCATTATTTTTATTACCAGCAATTCTTTTCACTGCATACATTTTTACTTTTGTAACTCATCATAGTAATACTTAACTCAAACAATTAAGTACTAGTACTTTTACCTGGACACGTTTTTTTGGTCTCAACATGTCTTTCTGAAGTCATTCCTCTCAACAGTATCTGTTGACAATAGAACCTGTTATAGTTGAACAATGAACACATATTTTACATGAAGTGACTCAGAAATTAGTGCATATTAAAAAAAAAAAAAAAATGCGGACAGAGGAAGATGAATTATACAATAACTAATTACAATATAGGACTAATACACACCCAGTGCATTAACACTTACTATGCAAACCTGAAATGGAAATGGTAATGATAGCTCATATGTTCAGTTAGCAGTTCAAGACGAGTGAAGCTGCTCTATTGCCCTAATTAATGCCATGTATAACACTGTCTCACCAAATGTGTCATATTTAATTTTTATTGTTGCTATGCATTTTGTTAAATATTTGAAACCTGGAAACTGCATGACAATTGCAAAGCAATGAACTGTATGTGCCCTGAAAAAACGAGGTACACTAGTTAAAAAATAAGCTATGACTGTTTTGCAAAAGAAACATTGTAAAACTTTAAGCAGCAGATGTTCGTGTATTTGCAATCAAAGAGATTATTTTCCAACAACATCATGCCTGACAAGAGACCAAAAAATGCAGATGAGCTGAAGGCCACTGTCAAAGAAACCTGGGCTTCCATACCACCTCAGCAGTGCCACAAACTGATCACCTCCATGCCACGCCGAATTGAGGCAGTAATTAAAGCAAAAGGAGCCCCTACCAAGTATTGAGTACATGTACAGTAAATGAACATACTTTCCAGAAAGCCAACAATTCACTAAAAATGTTTTTTTTATTGGTCTTATGAAGTATTCTAATTTGTTGAGATAGTGAATTGGTGGGTTTTTGTTAAATGTGAGTCAAAATCATCACAATTAAAAGAACCAAAGACTTAAACTACTTCAGTCTGTGTGCATTGAATTTATTTAATACACGAGTTTCACAATTTGAGTTGAATTACTGAAATAAATGAACTTTTCCATGACATTCTAATTTATTGAGATGCACCTGTATATAAGCGTAAGGCTCTGATTTTCAGTAATTTACATCCAAATTCACGTCCAAAGACCTGAGACTACGTTTAAATTCTGAGTTTCAAAATCAAATTAAAACCTAGTAAAAAAATATTTTTTTCACTGCAAAATGAATGATATTTCATAGTTTGCATTTTCTAAGCAAAATATAAGAAAATGAGTGGCATTGAACCTTGTACAGACAGTCAGATGTTCTTCCTCTGAACGTCTGAAATCATGCAGAAGAACATAATTATCTAGTTTTATTCATGTCATCTTCAGTGCTGCTGCCAATAAATAAATAAATAAAGACAACCAAATACTAAGACATACTGTGGACACTTTTTAAATTCGATATTTACTCAAACTGTTATGCTGATCATATAATTTGCAAAAGATCTGTATTAAGTATAAACTTGTAAGTGTTAAATTACATTACTTTTACTTGCGCCACTTTGAGTAAAAAAACGAATTGAAATCATAAAAAAAGTAAGTTTTATTTAGACATATCCAACAGTAGTGAACACACCTATAAAATAGCTCATGGTCCATTCTCTACAGATCAAAAGTCTATACTTTTATTTTGTAAGATGTACACACACACACACACACACACACACACACACACACACACAAAATATTTCATGCTGTTAAAGTCAAGACACTGAAAAACACAAGTTTTATGTTTATGTATCCATTACAAGCTGATGTGTGCGTCTACTGTCTGCTGGAAAAATGAGTGGTGAGCTATAACAAATAAGGAAACTGGTTTTGTATAAATCACACCCCTCATTGTAGCGGGCTTACATTACAGATCTGCATGATGAGAGTATCTGTTCACAGAATTTAATCCATCACTAACATCATTATTTTTATTACCAGCAATTCTTTTCACTGCATACATTTTTACTTTTGTAACTCATCATAGTAATACTTAACTCAAACAATTAAGTACTAGTACTTTTACCTGGACACGTTTTTTTGGTCTCAACATGTCTTTCTGAAGTCATTCCTCTCAACAGTATCTGTTGACAATAGAACCTGTTATAGTTGAACAATGAACACATATTTTACATGAAGTGACTCAGAAATTAGTGCATATTAAAAAAAAAAAAAAAATGCGGACAGAGGAAGATGAATTATACAATAACTAATTACAATATAGGACTAATACACACCCAGTGCATTAACACTTACTATGCAAACCTGAAATGGAAATGGTAATGATAGCTCATATGTTCAGTTAGCAGTTCAAGACGAGTGAAGCTGCTCTATTGCCCTAATTAATGCCATGTATAACACTGTCTCACCAAATGTGTCATATTTAATTTTTATTGTTGCTATGCATTTTGTTAAATATTTGAAACCTGGAAACTGCATGACAATTGCAAAGCAATGAACTGTATGTGCCCTGAAAAAACGAGGTACACTAGTTAAAAAATAAGCTATGACTGTTTTGCAAAAGAAACATTGTAAAACTTTAAGCAGCAGATGTTCGTGTATTTGCAATCAAAGAGATTATTTTCCAACAACATCATGCCTGTTTTAACCTAAAATATATATAATTAAAAATAAATAAATAAATAAAAAGATAACTACAATTAATTTAGCTTTGGTTCTGTAATCAATGTCATGACCTTAAAGTAGATAAAGTAGAAATAATACATTACTTACATTCAGATTAATTTAGCTTTTAAAATATATGTATATAAAAATGTATGGCAAACCTTGCCATGACTAGTTTGACATTTGCATTTGGTCATCATTATAAATAAGCATTTTCTCCTTACTCAGGAATTTCTCAATTACATCTCTATCAGTCCAGATCAATTAAACTAAGACATTAATTTGGCTTAACTTCCTGAAACAGAACATTGAAATTAACAATGTCACTCACCCAAAATAATTTCTTCTTGCTCACAGGAGATGTGATGGGGTGGAGATGGAGATGGACATGAAGTATATATATATATATATATATATATATCTAGACCTGCAGTGGAAAGATGAGCTGGTTAAAGCAGGACTTACTGTTCACTTGCTTCAGTAAATCAACTTCTCACTTCAGTTACTTGTTATATATATTAAATATGTAAGTAATAGACTTTGATATTACTTCAGGGCTGTTACCTGGTTTTATTTTGCACAGATTCATTGATTTAATAGACATTTAATAAGCCACAACAAGAAAAAAGTTAAGATGACTTGCCTTGCTAATAAATGAAGGAAGTTCTACAAACCTGATTTGAATGCTCATGGATTTAAAGGCTGGAATATTCAGGGAAGAAAGCTAAATTATGAATGATCCTCCTGAACTTGTGCATGACCAAACTGATTATGTTGTATCTTGTTATTTATCCTTCACAATCTTCTTTTTTTTTTTGCACAGGATGCCTTTTGTCAACAACCCATACAAAAACCTCGTTTGCCGTTTCCCAGATATGGACAGCTGGAAAGGAGCATGCTATGCACCGGTTTACACCAACCCATGCACTAAACCATGCACAAACCCATCTGTAAACCCATGGGCAAATGTTTACGTGAACCCACACGTAATCCCTTACATGAACCCATGTGCAAATCCTTGTGTAAACTCATGTGTGAACCCATGCATTAACCCTTGCACTACTCCATACGCTACTCCATACGCTACTCCTTGTGCTAATCCATACATTACTCCATACTCTAATCCTTGTGGCTTTGTCACTCCATGCCGTGATTATGAGACAAACTCATCATCAAGGAAGTCGTCATCAAGGAATGTGTGGATGACTGTACAAGCAAGCGATTCTGTGGAGCTGATAGTAAGAGTTATAAATTTTTGTCCTGCAATGCATGATGGGAAATGTGCTATTCTTACTCATAACTCAATGAATGGTCTTTTTGATAACTAATTACCTGTTTTCTGCTTTTTTCATTTTCTCAGATGCTGTTCTCCGGGTGTGTAAAGTAGACCTTCTCAAATGCAGGACCGGACAGAATCGTCAGGAGCATAACACACATTGTTTCCTTGATGATCATCTCATCGTCCGCAGAGGACAGTGTTTCAACATGTGGGTTGATCTGTGCCGTCCTTTCAATCCCAGTTGTGACAAGCTTCACCTGGAGCTCAAACTAGGTTAGTTTCGATATGACTCATGACAATAGAGGATATACTGTATCTACGTATGTTGAGGAGGAACATGTGAGGAGCTGAACCAGCATTTCTACCATCACTGGAATCTCTTTTTCTTTTGTATGTTTAACAGGTCACATCCCATCCATCCGGGACGGCACTTATGTGATCGTTCCAATAGTGGAAGAATTCAAAAAAGGCTGCTGGGGGGCAAAGATCATCTAACAAGGCCAAAACCAAATCAAACTGTGTGTGCACAGTGTGCCGACTGCTTGCGTTGGACGATACCAGCTTAGTGTCGTGACACACTGTCCAGGAGGCAGATTCACTTTACCTTATGTTCCTGAAAATGACATTTACATGCTGTTCAACCCCTGGTGTAAAGGTATGTGTTTCATTACTCTTTAACATAAACATGAACCTGAATATATATTTAAAGCCCAATGTTTTTTTATCAGATGACTGTGTGTCCCTGAGTGATGAGGCGGAGAGAGCTGAGTATGTGCTGAATGACATGGGCAGAATCTACTATGGAACTAAGCAGCAGATTGCCTGCAAAACATGGAACTCTGGTCAAGTAAGAGCCAAACTTTCACTCATATATTACAAAAGTGCCTACACATGAGTTAACAGTATATCAGAGAGATGTTGGTAATCCACCGATTTCAGTGGGAGTAGTTGTGCGTCACAGGAAAATGGCAGAAACAACTAAACTTTTTCTAGTGTGTAAGTAATCCTATAAGTAATAAGGGTGTGCATTTAAAGTGTTGGAAACTATTGGGGTTGCTGCTGGAAATCTTTTCACATTTCATTTTTCTTGAAGCATCTGAAATAAAATTCTACAGAACAATATCTACTGTATAACATTTCCATGCACAAGATAGCATGACAAATTTTTTACATTTCCAACTTTCTCACTCCTCTGTCTGATTCTTAGTTTGAGAAGGGAATCTTGCCTGCATGTATGTATGTGTTGTAGAAGAGCTGTACACCTTGCTCAGGGTGGGGAAGCCCCATCGACATTTCCAGAGTGGTGTCTGATATGGTGAGTCTTTATTTCCTTCTTATCAACACCCTGATTTCATGTTGGAAAGCCTTTAAAATGGTCAGATTTGTTCTTTTCTGAATGTGGTATTTCTGCACGAAGTTTTCTGCATTCAAATTAAAATAGCTTTAATCGTCTGTCCTTATCAGGTTATTGCTAACAAAGACTGTGGTGTGCTGGTGGGTAACTGGTCAAACTGCTATGGAGATGGAACTGCTCCTACATCGTGGTGCAGCAGCAGTGCCATCCTGAAACAGTACTACAAATGTGGAGGGATACCTGTCAAATATGGACAGAGCTTGGCCTTTGCTGGAGTCACCAACACACATAAGCTTTCCTGCAGAATGGACGAGCAGAAAAAGTTTTGAGAAAGTGATTATAGATGTAATGCACTTATATTCTTCTTCACTTTCTTGTAGTGTTGAGGTGTTTGGGCATTC
>NW_015544250.1:1115944-1117517 GCF_001515605.1 Sinocyclocheilus anshuiensis | reverse complement strand
ACAGGTCACATCCCATCCATCCGGGACGGCACTTATGTGATCGTTCCAATAGTGGAAGAATTCAAAAAAGGCTGCTGGGGGGCAAAGATCATCTAACAAGGCCAAAACCAAATCAAACTGTGTGTGCACTCTGTGCCGACTGCTTGCGTTGGACGATACCAGCTTAGTGTCGTGACACACTGTCCAGGAGGCAGATTCACTTTACCTTATGTTCCTGAAAATGACATTTACATGCTGTTCAACCCCTGGTGTAAAGGTATGTGTTTCATTACTCTTTAACATAAACATGAACCTGAATATATATTTAAAGCCCAATGTTTTTTTATCAGATGACTGTGTGTCCCTGAGTGATGAGGCGGAGAGAGCTGAGTATGTGCTGAATGACATGGGCAGAATCTACTATGGAACTAAGCAGCAGATTGCCTGCAAAACATGGAACTCTGGTCAAGTAAGAGCCAAACTTTCACTCATATATTACAAAAGTGCCTACACATGAGTTAACAGTATATCAGAGAGATGTTGGTAATCCACCGATTTCAGTGGGAGTAGTTGTGCGTCACAGGAAAATGGCAGAAACAACTAAACTTTTTCTAGTGTGTAAGTAATCCTATAAGTAATAAGGGTGTGCATTTAAAGTGTTGGAAACTATTGGGGTTGCTGCTGGAAATCTTTTCACATTTCATTTTTCTTGAAGCATCTGAAATAAAATTCTACAGAACAAGATCTACTGTATAACATTTCCATGCACAAGATAGCATGACAAATTTTTTACATTTCCAACTTTCTCACTCCTCTGTCTGATTCTTAGTTTGAGAAGGGAATCTTGCCTGCATGTATGTATGTGTTGTAGAAGAGCTGTACACCTTGCTCAGGGTGGGGAAGCCCCATCGACATTTCCAGAGTGGTGTCTGATATGGTGAGTCTTTATTTCCTTCTTATCAACACCCTGATTTCATGTTGGAAAGCCAAATGTGGAGGAATACCTGTCAAATATGGACAGAGCTTGGCCTTTGCTGGAGTCACCAACACACATAAGCTTTCCTGCAGAATGGACGAGCAGAAAAAGTTTTGAGAAAGTGATTATAGATGTAATGCACTTATATTCTTCTTCACTCTCTTGTAGTCTAGTTCTTTCTTCTTCTCTTCCGTGTAGGAACTACCATGTGTGGAATGAGGCCTGGATGACTCGGTCAGATCTGCCATCTGGTTTCGGAGATTGGCAGGTGGTTGATTCCACTCCTCAACTGACCAGTCAGGGCTTCTTCCGCTGCAGCCCCACCTCTGTTGCTGCGATCCGCAGTGGACAGACCTTCCTGAAGCATGATGTTCCCTTCCTTTTTGCCGAAGTATGTTAATTCCTTTAATTTAGCATTCTGTAATAGAGTTAAAGGGGTGGTTCATTGTGATTTCACTTTTTTAATGTTAGTTAGTGTGTCATGTTGCTGTACATAAACAATATCTGCAAAGTTACGAAGCTGAAAGTTCAATGCAAACTGAGATATCGTCTTTTAAAATTCTGGCAGTTTAATGCCTACAAAAACGGCTGGTAGGGACTACAACAAGTTACTTCCCG
>NW_015544250.1:1106118-1115449 GCF_001515605.1 Sinocyclocheilus anshuiensis | reverse complement strand
TTAGAAGTACACGTAAAAATCTATTCATATATGAATCGTGATTCTGTCTTCTAACGATTCTAATGGATCCACAAGTTTCAAAATCAATCTTCTAAAGCAGCAGTTCTCAATCCTGTTACTCACGTCCCCCTACTCTGCACACACTCTGAATCTCTCTCTCTCTCTCGCTCTCTCATTCAGCTCAGCTCCAGCAATGAACTGTTACATCTCTACAGCCAGGCTGCAGCCATGTACTACACCGGAGTCAGAAAGACCTTCCTGAAGAGAGACCAGACATGCATCGAGCTCAAGCCCTCTGAATGTGAGAAATGATAAAGATTTAAATGATAAAGCTGAATGTAAGAAATGATAAAGAGTTGCAATAGATGAGACCCACACAGTTGGCATAATGCAGCTTATGGGTAAGAGACTAGTCATGAAAGCATAAGTATTCATTCAGTGTTTGTCATTACTATTGCAATTATCGATGCAGTATGAATGACATACACTGGTGACATTTTTCACAATCACGACAAACAATCAAATACTGCCCTAAACTCAATAGCGGAAAGCCAGCGCTATCCTGCAAATATGGCGGATAAACAAAGCAGTTTCCCAGAAATCAACGCGGCGTTACGTCACATTCTCATTCATTATAGTGTTAAGAGATACATAAACACACTCACAATGTATTTGAACTTCTTGAACTTTTCGTACTGTAGCCTCTATAGTCACTGACATGCTTACAATTTGTGGTAAAAGAGTCATGTAAGTGATTATTAGATGAAAGTTTCCTCCATGATGAAGAAAATGTTATGACATTACTCTTATGTTTTCATACATTTCAAAAATAACAAATATTATTTGTAATGAGGTAAAATTTGTTTCACCTTCGAAAAGCCCGCCACTCAGAGGTTCACGCACAGAGCTTAAAACCGTTTTCTGCTGATTAGAACTGACTGAGTTTGTGTACTATCTTGAATTCAACAGCATAGTTTTCCGTGCAGCTGAGTAGGATGTCAAAGGTAAAGTATATAATTTCAGCGCCACTAGCGGCACCAAACGGAATTGAGAAAAAAGTAGAGATCGTTAGCAATTCGGACCTGGACCGATTCGCGGCACAGCCCGTGTTTGCAAGCGCCATTACAGTGTAAATTGATGGACATATGGTAACATACCTGAAACAGAAAACTAATAAATACACTTTGGAAACTGAGGGCTTCCACACAGACCCGCGCACACATCAGCATATCTCCCATATGAGAGGAGTTTTATGACAACGGGAAGGGCGTGGCCTCAAAATTAAAGGTGAATGACGCAACATATCGCCAGCAGTAGGCTACGGTGTATTCATTAAATACATACTATTAAACAGTTAATTTAGCTAAATAATATATGGACAGTTTTGATTATGTTGCTATGGGTGTTGCACAGTGATACACAGAACAGTTGGGTGAATAAAACGTTTAATAATACAAATTATTTCACAGAAAAGGAAATAGCTATAGTGGACTTTCTTTTGTCTCAAACTAACATTATTTAAAGGGGTCATATGATGCGATTTGTGTAACTTTTATTCTCGCTGTAGTATTGTTGCTGCTGCCATGTCTAGAGCTAATCCGTGCTTGGGTCGCTGAGGGAATACATAAACTTCGCGCTGTGGATCGCCGGATCGGCTTTCACCATGGACGAAGCGGAATCCAGCCCAGGGTCGTCACATGTGGTTGCCGCAAGCCCGCCGGCCGCTCCTTCATCGAATCCGCCGGCCGCGCCGTTCTCAAGCCCACCCGCCGCCGCTCACTCAAGCCCACCGCCCTCCGCTCACGCTAGGCCTCGGCCTCCGGTCACTCTAGCCCGCCGTGTGTTTCGTTGTGAAAGCGAATCATATTACCCCTTTAAATATAATTGAGCATATACAAAAAAATTGTTAAATATAGTATTTATATTTATATATTTATATTTACGTTAATATATATTCTACCAGTATATTTTTGAAAATTTAAAAATAAAAATATTAAGAAAATAGAAAACATTTTTTTAAAACATGTAAAAATATAATACACACACACACACACACACACACACACACACACACACACGTCACATTTAAGGAAAAACTAGGAAAAACTGATGTTTGTTGCCTATAACACATTGGAATAAAAATAAATAATGAACAAAGCCTAAACCTAGGCTACTGAAAGATCCCAAGTATGGATAATTGCAGGCTGGAGTAATGGGCGTGGCGAAAGGTAGGGGCATGGAGAAAGGTCTTCAGATTGGTCGACAAAGCTGTCTGTCAGGGTGTTGGGGTAGGGTTAGGGCTGGGCTGGGTGTAGTTTCTGTTGTACTGATTCACCTTTCAGAACGCCTCCTTTCGGCATGCCCATTGCTCCAGGCTGCAGCTACCACTGTCTCGCAAGATTGGAAATGTATTTTCCTGAAATACATTTTTAAATATATTATTGGTATATTACATTTTAATCAAAAATATATTTTTATTGAGCTTCACAGTTTACAACATATATTTAGCACATATTTAAAATACATTTTGGACAAATTATTTATTTATATGTTTGTTTGTTGTCGTATGGGAAACTTTGAATATTTTTGCATTTTATGAACCTAGCAAGTATATTCCACATCTGTTAGGTATTTTTACTGTTTTACTCTCTATATTGCCACATTTCTCAGGGTTTAGAAGTGTACATTATTCATGTCAGGATGTGTTTTCAACAACCTGTTACATGTTCAAAGAATTGACTTACTAAATGAAGTTTAAACTTTGTTGAAAAAAGAATCACTATGTATCACCTTATAAACATGAATCTATCTATACTGTAATGTTCAACAGCCTAATTAGAACCATAGTGTTGTTGTATGATGTCATGATCATATCATCCACAGATTCATAGTTACACATCACAAATACACATGTACTGCTGTGAAAAACTTTTATTGATGCAACATGGAGGACAGATTATCAGTGCAGCTAAAAGGCGTAAATACATCATTGAACACAACCACATATTGTGGTGGCTCAGTCTTGAAAGGCTTATACGATCTAGTTAAAAATCAATTTTGCAATGGATTTTGAATGGATTTTTGCATGAATGGATTATCTGTTTCTCAACTTTAACCAAGCTCTGATTCATTTACTTTCTTACTTTCACTGGCCTTGAGCTCAAAGCATGTCTGGTCCTTCTTCACCAAGGCTTTGTGAACTCCAGTGTAGTATGTGGCAGACACTTGGCTGTGGAGGGTGACGCTACGAGGTGAACTGCATTTGTTCTTCAGAGCGATGCAGAGCATGGCATCCTTGCCCACACATGGTCCATCACCCTTCATGGTGATATCACAGACTACATCGTCAGCGCAGGGCAGTGGGTATACGCATTTCCTGCAGCCATGACGAAGGGCAGCTTCCACAGCATGGCGCTCCTCCTCTGAACCTGATGGATGTGGGAAGTGGAGGTAAAATTACAACTATTCAGATTAAAAGAGTCTATAAGTGATGTGTGTGACTTTTCACCTTCTGGGTGTTTGTAGTGGTGTGTGATATCCACACGTTTGTCTGAGCCGACAGCCTTGGTGCTGATGCAGTGACCTACTGCGTTCTTGTCAACATGGATCACAGCAAATGTTCCACAAGCTGTCCGCTGCCAGAAGACTACATCACTGTTCAGCTAGAGCAGGAATAGTTCATTGCTCATAATATATTCCCATAAGGTGGTGTGTATGTAAGAATTTGAGAAAAAGATCCAAGTTTCAGGAATAACTGCAATAGCATACAGTATATGCTTAATGTTCAAATTACAAAGCATTTTCATACCTCTGCAAAAACAAAGGGTGTGTCATATTTGAGGAAGACCTGCCCGCTGCGAATTGCAGCAACAGAGGTGGGGCCGCAGCGGAAGATTCCCTGGCTGGTTTCCTGAGGAGTCGCATCAACCACCTGCCAACCTCCGAAACCAGATGGCAGATCTGACCGAGTCATCCAGGCCTCATTCCACACATGGTAGTTCCTACATGGAAGAGAAGAAGAAAGAAGCACAATCTTTGTGAATAGATTCAAAGTAGAGGAGACAGAGAAACAATGTCTGTACATTGGATAACTTCCACCTGCCTGCAAATATTGAGGTTATTTGTTTGAACAACATAATTCATATTAGAGTAAGCAAGAAGATGTCTTAAATTTGCTTAAACTACCTAATGCAATGAAAAGTAGGATTATAATAATGCATACAAGAAAATTTTGCAACGCAGATTCATCACTTTGTGCTTTTTCAGGAACACTGCATAGTTTAGATCAAAACTGTAAAAAATATTCAATGTACATTCAGTGCATATCAATTTTCTCACCATAAAAAGTTTGGCTCTTACTTGACCAAAGTTCCAGGTTCTGGAAGCGATCTGATGTTTAGTTCCATAGAAGATTCTTCCCACGTCATTCAGCACATACTCAACTCTCTGGGCCTCATCATCCAGGTACACAGAGTCATCTAGTAAAGAGAGAGATTGTTGAAAATGTACAATCATTTACTGATTAGAATCAATGTTCCTTCTAATTTTTGTTTCCATTTGGCAGATGCTTGATTAATCTGAGCAGATCCAGTATCATTCTTGACAAAGAAATTCAAGCTAATGAAATATCCTGGGAAACGGCCGATGTTGCAGAAGTTGTTGTACAGGCCATACTTTACGAGAGACATGCTGTGAGGTGCAAAATAGAAAGAATATGAGTGATATTAGTTGTCATTTAAGTGATATAAGATCTTTTGTTGCCTTTTTCCTCTAGAACACATAAAGCTGCATTGAATATATTAATTGCATATAGTGGCGTTTCTCTTCAAAAACTCTGAAAGCATATTTGATCATTTTTAGTTGACTACTTACATGTTTGTGGTTCTTGCTCTGGAGTGATGTTGAATCTGAAGAGATTTTTGTCCCTGTTTGGTAAAAGAGTAACAGTTGAGTTAAACTCAAATGACTAAAGCAAAGCAAGGCTGACTGATACCACGGCTTCTTGCGCTGTGACACTTCTCTACGCTTTAGTCCGGTATATATTCACTTCTCTGTTCTCAACCCATCCACATGAGTAATTGAAGTGCCTACACTATTCCACTGCTTCCTGGAAGGATTTTAGATGAATCACACAGGTTAATTTGAAAAACAAATTGTAATGGTGCAAATTTACGGCTTAGTGTAAGTGTTCTGATAGTATAATTGATATTAGAATAATTAAACTCACAGGCAGAGCTGTAATTAAGCAATTCCAGCATAAAGGAGCACATAAGCCAGTTTATGTATGTATTTATGTATTAGCTGTACAATAGCAGTTTAGACACACCCACTCATTCTCTGTTATTGCTGTTTTCTACATTTTAGAATAATAGTGAAGTCACTAAAATACAATGAGGTTTATGTAAACAAATTAAAACAGCTTTTTTCAAATTTGCCACCCTCTGTCTATTCGAATATGCTTGGGCTTAATACTGAATTAAATTAATAAAACATGTTTTTTTTTATTATAGTATTTTTGTCTTGTCTTCCAGTACAAATACCAAAATATCCTTAAATAGGAAAATGAGAAAACTGATTTTATTTCTTATTTTAACATAAATCTAACAAAATAAGTCAGGTTTATGTCGTTTAAAGCAATATATATATATATATATATATATATATATATATACACACAGACGCACACAAACACACACATATATATGTATATATATCAGCATTTGTATATTTATATAACTGCATGCATTTAAGTAAAATGCCTTTTTGTATGTTAATCTTTTTATTGACTACATATACTTTTATTTAACAGTAAATAAGACAGGTTTTTACCTTATTTACTTATTTATTTGTGTGTAGAAAAACTTTTCACTCAGAAATGCTAAAAGTTTCACAATTAATTACAAAGAAATGGCAAGTAACACAATTAATTCAACTTAAAAAATAATATTTTCTTGTAAAACATACTCAAATTATTTTTTTTTTACAGTGTATTAAATACATTTGTAAATGTTTAGTACTCTGCAGTGTAACATGCTCAACATCTAAAACTGCATTCTATATCAAACTTTAATGTTGGCAAATTCATTTATTTCCATGTTGGTCAGCTAATTGTAAGTGTCTCAGACACACGTACACAAAAAAAAACTCCTTATTTACACACCCAAAGATCTTTTTGCAAGTCTTTAGAAACACAGACACACCACAGGTGTGTAAACTGTTTAATTCTGAATTTCATAACTGCCACATAATCGCCATCATCAAAACCATCCCAAAATGCCATCCCAAATAAATCGCAAAGCATAAAAGGAAGGAATCAGAATGTGAAATTAAGTGTAATTTACATCTTAATCATCAAACAATAATCAGAGCAGGAAAAAAAATCTTACTGTAAATGTTAGGCTTGGCAATAATTCTATACCATCAGTCAAATTATTTATCCAGTCCATTATCCATTTTTCCTATATTAGGCAGACCTCTGGAATGGACCATGTGTTGTGACGAGTATAAGGAACAGCTGGTGGATCACACCTCACTGATGCTCAATCTCTTTGGACACGTGGCTCAGACTAAGCAGGCTCTGGCCACCCAGTACAGCTTCAGACTGCGCACACCAGATCTGGTTATCGCTGTGAGTTTAAAGTTACAGTTCAACTGCTTAATCCTTTGATTGGTTGAAATAATTTAGTGCTAAATTGTGTCTTATATGTGGTTCTTCTCAGCCTGTATGTGATGCTGTCTTGGGACAAGAAGTGCCAGTCAAAATCACTTTCCAGAATCCACTGCCTTGTGTCCTGAAGAACACTGTATTCCGCTTTGTGGGACTTGGACTGCAGCATGCCAGAGTTGTCAACTATGGGTAAAACTAATTTCATGAATGCTTAATTAATTGAGCATGACTGCTGCATTACTCTGTATTTTAAAATTATTTAAAATAAAATACTTTAAATATATATATATTTAAGTTAAAATAGTATTAAGTAATCTCTTTCTTTCACAGTGACATTGCAGGGCATGCTACAGTGTGCCTGACGGAGAAGTTTATTCCCAAGTGTCACGGCCCACAGAAACTTCTGGCATCATTTGATTGTCCTCAGCTCACTCAGGTGCATGGATTCACCAACATTGTTGTCAAACAGCACTGTTAAACCAATCAAATAACCAAAACAGAAGTTTGGTAACACTTTCTATGAAGCCCATATTTATAACACATTATAAGGGTATTCTTAAGGCATTATAATGAATGCATAATGCATTATAAAAGACCTTATAATATGTTATATCATCTTATAAATAATCATAATAATTATAATTATAATTACAATTATAATACATTATAATGCTTACGCATTTGTGGTTATAAGTTTTAAGATTATGATTATTTATAACACACAATGAACACCATATAAAATCTATTTTTACATTTATAATGGACTATCTTGACATTGTTTATTTAAAATGAAAGAGATTATGGCAGTAGTGTACTTTGACATAGAAAAGGCGTATGACACAATATGGAGAGAAGGACTGTTAATTAAAGCAGCAAGGATAGGAATAGATGGTTATATGTATAATTGGCTGTAACAGTTTTTATTTGAAAGAACCTTTGTAGTTCAAGTTGGATTAGGTCAATCTGCGACTTTTGAAGCTGAAAATGGTATGCCACAAGGGAGTGTTGTCAGTCCAATTCTTTTTAATATTATGATTAATTATATTTTTGACAACTTAGGATATGTTGTGGCGTGTGCCTTATGCTGATGATGGCGCTATTTGGAAGAGAGGTCGAAATGTATCTCACGTGACTGCAAGTATGCAAACAGCTATTAAAAAGGTGGAAAAATGGACTATAGAGTGGAGTTTTAAAATGTCAACAAGTAAATCATGTTTTATGTTCTTTAGTAGGAAAAGGAAAGTTCCAACAGACACTACTGGTATTATAGACTACAGAGTTGGTATTATATGGTAAACCTTTAGAAAGAGTTCATGTTTTTAAGTAGCTGGGAATTTGGTTAGATGAAAGTTATACTTGGAAGAAACATATTGAAGAAACAGATAAAAATGCAGGAAATTTTTAAATGTGATGAGATCAGTTGCTGGAAAAGAGTGGGGAGCAGATAGAGAAACTATGTTAACAATATATCAAGCCCTGATTAGATCTATACTTGACTATGGATCTATGGTTCACAATTTGAGTTGAATTACTGAAATAAATGAACTTTTCCACGACATTCTAATTTATTGAGATGCACCTGTATTGGACATCAATGAAGAGTCATGCTGGAGAACATTTCTAAAGATGTATTGAATAATTGTTGGGAATATACAAAGGAAAAAAGGAAGGGTTTTGGATGGAATATTAATCAACTAGCAGAAAGATATCAGATTGCAAATATAGAATGTAGTATGTCTCCAGTATGGGGCGAGGTACCAGCTTGGTTAATTCCTGAAGTTAAAATTGATTTGGAAATACTGGACAAGACAAGGGACTGGGAGGAAATGGGTAATAACAAATATGTGGTGAATAGACATTTACAGCAAAGATTTTATGCGAGTACGCATATTTATACAGATGGATCAAAAGACCCAAATATAGGGCTTGCAGGAATAGGAGTTTTTATCCCGGACTTGAATGTATCAATAACTAAAAGAGTATCATCTAAGCTATCAATATATGCTATTGAAATGGTCGCTATCATAATAGGATTGATGTGGATTGAGGTAAGACCAGACAGAGTAGTGATATGCTCTGATTCTGCTTCTGTGTTAACATCGTTGTCCACCCATCATTCATGTAGAGAAGACTTATTAAGTGAAATATTGACATTACTATGGCATGTACAAAGAAAAGGTGTATTAGTTGGTTTCTGCTGGGTGCCAGCACATGTGGGCATATTGGGAAATGAAACAGCTGATAAATTGGCAAAAGATGCTTTAAAAAATCAAGTAGATGTTAATGTTGCTTTAAGTAAAGGTGAAATCAAAACTATAATTATGGAAAATATTTTAAAAGGATTGGCAAGAAATATGGAATTCAGATAATAAGGGGAGGCATTTATTTAATATTAACATTTTTTTTTAATAATAAACGAATCATTAGTGGTAGAACCAGTAGGGTACAAGTCATTATAACAAGGATGAGACTTAGACACACAGGACTGAATGCATCACTATTTATTTCGTAACACCGCCCAAATGTTTACGCAAAGAAAGAAGGCGTAACTTTGGTTGCATCCGAAAACTTAGGCAGCTGACTTGCTGCCATATGAGGCAATAACTTTGCAGGCAGCGTTTTTGCACGAAGGCACCTCATGAAACTGATTGCGGACAGGCTTTT
>NW_015544250.1:1091579-1105882 GCF_001515605.1 Sinocyclocheilus anshuiensis | reverse complement strand
GACAGTATAAGTCATTATAATCAGTAATTATGTCCCCACTGGATGCTACAAATGCCTCATTTATAATGGGTTTTATTGGTTTTGTCTCATCGCACCGGGACACGTCATCACAGTATGGTAGGGGCGTAACATTTCCGTCATAAACACATTTCATTACACCAAATACACAAAATAATGTTCTTTTTAGCAACATCATATGACCCCTTTAAATGTATTTAAATACAAATTACATTAGATTTTTTTCAAAGGCTTTTCAAAATACATAAATCACTTCATCTTGTTTGCTCCTTTCTGATATAGTGCACTCAACTGCCATACACTATAGTGATTAGTGAATGAGTGATCGAGTGTGCGATTTCGGACACAGCTCTTGTCTTTCATAAAGGCCGAAGAAAGCGATCTTGGACTTAAAAAGGTTGGTGACTACTGCTGTATACTAGCTATACAACCGTATACTGTTTCAGGAATGACAAACGCGAGTGTAAAAAATTATGCGAGTGAATCCTCTAAATTGTTCCGTGAGTCATTGCTATGATTGGCAGTGATGGAACAAACTATCTGACAAGCCGATAATACATATTTTAAATACATGTATCTGAAATATTACCCATCCCTGGTGGTAGCTTGCCAGGTTGAGGTCACAAATGGGTTGAGGTTTGTATGATGTTTCGATTGTGTGAATAGGATGCGTTTCATACAAGATTTGGCAACTGGACATCCTTGGAATAATATATTGATGTGATTATTTATATAATGAGGTTTGATCCATACAAATTATGGGAGTTTCCCGGGAGAAATAGCAAAATGGGAGGGGGGCAGGAGATGGGTGTGAAGTACGGGAGACTCCCGGGAAAAAACTGGAATGTTGACCGGTATGATCACCACCACGGGTGTGCATTATTTTCTAATAATTCAATGGCCTGTCATCAATTTTTCCTTACATATAAAATGGTCTGACACCCTAATCTACCGCTGATTAAGTCCATCCAGGTGAATGAAATGCATTCAGTGCATTGTACTGAATTCCTGAGAAAGAGACTGCGGTCTTGGTCTGAATATAAGCATCCTGTCTGCACAGAAACGTCTGAATCCAATTCAGATCACAGTAGTAGGAAGAATGAAAGAACTTCATGCATCTCAAGATTCAAAAATCTTGTTAAATGAGAAGAGAAATCATCTTGTAGGATCTGATTTTCAACAAGGCATTGATTCATGAGTAAGACTTCAGTAAGGGTTGCAAGGTCCTAAAATACTATTCTGGCTTCATAAAGAACAGGTCATTCAGGATTGGTCTGAAGCGGTCTTGTTTCTGATGATAAGATGACTCTCTGCTCATCTATCCGTTTGGCCTGGGAGCGAAGGATGAGGCTGAAGAAGTCTTCGTCTGGGACTGTAGGGCCTCTGGTGTACAAGCCAAAAACAGCTATTGAACATACACTTTCAAAAATAGATAGATAGATAGATAGATAGATAGATAGATAGATAGATAGATAGATTTTAAACAGATTCTATACTTTTTGTCTAGTCGGACCAGAATGACTAAACACACTATAGTTATGTCATATCAATTTGCTAAAGCCCTTGTAGAGTCATTGTTGTAAAAATGTGCTAGATTGATGACTTATGGATGATTTTGGGTCATTTTGATTTAATTAGTCATATTAAAGGCTATTTCTCCTTATTTTCTCATATGACTTCTGGGTGGAGCATGAGGTTCAGGTCAGGCATGATCAGCAATTCTGTTATCCAAAAAAAAAATAATAATAATCATGACATACTTGACAATGCCTTGTATAATATAGTTGATAAATCAAATCCAAAGGTACATACTGATTTGAAGTTACAAAATCATATTCCTTACTTCCACTTGTCAAGTAAGAGACATCTCTTATCATCAATTCAGGGGCCGCTGCTTGTATTTACAGGGCCTGAAGCTACTTTTTTATCTTCTGTCAGGGAAAAGGAAAAAAGAAATTAAAGAATAAAACATAACAATTAAACAGTTTTTATTTTCATAAATTCTCTTGCATGTGAATTTCTATACTCTGCTTTCTCTATGTTCTCAGCTTTTCAATTTTTTGAGTCATTCTATTTAATAACTGACTAACAGTCATATATCAAATAGTCGTCCTTGTTCTGACAATCATGAGAATAAATGTAAGAATAATGGACTCTTAACTATACTGCAATTTCATTTAATATATTCATGCACTATTACTGTATGCATCAGAGCTAATTTTGCAAATAAATAAGATTTTCGGCATTGCATAAAATGCCGAAAATCATTGTACTGCTCTCTTAATATAACAAGAACAAAAAACGGAGTCATTAAAAAATTATACAGACATTGCTTACAGAATGTTTCTAATAAAATAACATATATACTGCAATTCTGCAACGAATATATATACTGCAATTCAAGATATACTGTAAGAATGAATAAATCAAATTGAGAATATATATATATACATATAGTTTTATTACTGTTGTCTACATCTTATTTGCATTGATCGCGTCCGTTGTAGACATGGTATTAGTCTGTAAAATGACAAGAAAATTACTCTGTCTGAAGTTTAAAGGTTCAGAACAATTAAACTAAGATGTTAATTTGTCCCACTAATTCTCTAAAAGAGACCATTACAATTGACATGTGTGACTCAAAATCCTTTAATCCCTTTCTTAAGAGGACAATTATTCACACTCTTCAGCTATGAGCTGTGGATGGGGTGGAGATGGAGATGTAGTATAAATATCCCGTCTGCTGTAGAGACAAACAGTACGAGCGACAAGCTGGTTAAAGCAGGACTTACTGTTCACTTGCTGCAGCACGTCGAGTTTTCGGTTCAGTTTCTCTTGAACAGACAAGGACAAAATCCATGTAAGTAATCATCTCAGACATTGTTTGAAACTTATTATTAAGTCTTTCCTTTTCTGGTATGATTGTATAGTTGATATAGTTAAAGATTTTGGCCTGGTAATTTTGGGAACAGCCTAATGTTCTCATGTTAGGATATGTTTTTGCTGTCCAGTAATTGCAGCTTAAGAAGAAACTGGGAATCTGATTTCTAAGAACAAAGAGACCTTATTTATGAATTATTAATCATCTACTGACCAATTACAGATCACACTCATGTTTCTCATTTCTTTCTTTTTTGCCCAGCATGCCTTTTGCATACAACCCATACAAAAACCTCTGCACCGTTGGCCGTTTCCCAGCCATTAAACTGCAGGAGGACGACTGCAGGAAAGCAGCATGCTACACACCGGTTCACACCAACCCTTGCGTTAACCCATGCACAAGCTCTTAATGACATGGGCAGAATCTACTATGGAACTAAGCAGCAGATTGCCTGCAAAACATGGAACTTTGGTCAAGTAAGAGCCAAACTTTCACTCATATATTACAAAAGTGTCTACTGTTAACTCATGTGTATGTCAGAGAGATGCTGTGAATCCACTAACTAAAGTGGGAGTTGTCCTAAATCATGTGGGAGTGGGAGTGCGTCACAGGAAAACGGCAGAAACGACAAAACTGTTCTTTTTCTAGTGTGTAATCCTATAAGCAGGTGCGCATGCACGACCAAAATAAAAATTGTGCTGTGTAAATAAGTTCAGACTGCAAGTGACATAACTGTGACGTCTACTCCAAATTGGTCTATACCAGGGTTCCTCAAATCTTGTCCTGTAGGGCCAATGCGCTGCAGAGTTTAGCTCCAACCCTGATCAAACTCACCTACCTGTGATTTTCGAAAGATCCTGAAGACATTGATTAGCATGCTCAGGTGTGTTTGATTAGGGTTAGAGCTAAACTAAATAAAAAATAAAAGCCAAAATAAAAGCTTACTGATTTTAAGTTTGAAAATGATGAAAATTCATATTTAAAAAGTAAATATTAGCATTTTATTTTTAGGTTTATTTTTAGAAGCTCATGGTGTTTTCAGCCTCCTCAATATATGAGTACATGAACACATAAACAATCTCTAGAACCGCTCTGAGTAACTTCATGAGCATTTTACTTATTTTGAGAAAACTATCATCATATCATATACAAAGAGACACCAATGTTTCAGGAGTTTAGTACACAGAATAGGACACATGCTTATTAGATAACCGTATTTGAGTTGATGTATATGCTTTTATTTATTATAATTTTTTAATTAACTATTTTTTTTCCAAACCATTGTTAGATGCAGTGTTTCCTGTGGTTATGCAAAGATTTGGTTTCAAAAACAGTCTCAGTAAACTATTTCTTATGATTTTAAATCTGCATTGAACTTCAGATTACATTACTTTAATAAAGTAATTGAAAAAGTTACACTACTATTACATTTTAAATAGGGTAACTTGTAATCTGTAACCTATTACATTTCCAAAGTAACCTTCCCAACACTGCTTCTTATTTAGGCTACTGAACTGTTGTATAAAATCACATTTGCACTTGTTCTTCGTGACAGAAACAGCACTCATGTGATATGCTCTCGCTGCTCGTGTAATAGTCTATGGCAGGGGTGCCCACACTCGGTCCTGGAGGGCCGGTGTCCTGCAGAGTTTAGCTCCAACCCTAATCGCACGCTGCACGACACCGGCCCTCCAGGACCGAGTTTGGGCACCCCTGGTCTATGGCTTATCCTATTAAATAAATATGAGACAGAAACTCATACGGAGACATTTTTTGCACTAACATCTTGAATATTAGGGCATAACTGCATTTATGGAGTTGTTGCCCTGCATCATATTTGTCAACAGTCCACTGTATGAAATGTAAGATGACGTACAGGTCTGGGGGCGGGGCCAGTGCGTTAACGGCATTAAAATATTTTAATCGCGTTATTTTTTCATAACGAATTAATTAACGCATTAAACCGACAGCCCTAATTTTTATTTAATGCTCCCTTTTTATTTTAAAATATAATAGTATTATCACACTTTAGTATTTTGCTTATTTTTAACTAAATAAATAAGTTGCAATAATATTATTATCGCTATTATTAATTTTTTTTTTATAGTTATATTTAATGGGTCACACTATGTGCATTGTGAGGACCAAACCAAATATCCAGGTGCTCTAATGAGAACCAGGCTGAAAAACTTGTGTGAACCCCTGCCTATAAGTAACAAGGGTGTGGGGTTGCTGCTGGAAATGTTTTTCACATCCCATTTCTCATCCATCTGAGATACAATAAGCTCTACTGTATATATAAGTATATATAAGCTCTACTGTATAACTTTTTTATGCACAAGATAGCATGACAATTTTTTCAATTTCCAACTTCCTCACTCCTCTGTCTGATTCTTAGTTTGAGAAGGGAATCTTGCCTGCATGTATGTATGTGTTGGAGAAGAGCTGTACACCTTGCTCAGGGTGGGGAAGCCCCATCAACATTTCCAGAGTGGTGTCTGACATGGTGAGTCTTCATTTCCTTCTTATCAACACCCTGATTTCATGTTGGAAAGCCTTTAAAATGGTCCGATTTGTTCTCTGCTGAGTATGGTACTTTTGCATGAAGTTTGCTGCATTCAACATAAAATAGTTTTGATCATCTCTCCTTATCATCATTTTCCCCACAATAGGCAAACCTCTGGAATGGACCCTGAGTTGTGACGAGTATAAGGAACAGCTGGTGGATCACACCTCACTGATGCTCAACCTCTTTGGACACGTGGCTCAGACTAAGCAGGTTCTGGCCACCCAGTACAGCTTCAGAATACGCACACCACATCTTGTTCTCGCTGTGAGTTTAAAGTTACAGTTCAACTGCTTAATCCTTTGATTGGTTGAAATAATTTAGTGCTAAATTGTGTCTTATATGTGGTTCTTCTCAGCCTGTATGTGATGCTGTCTTGGGACAAGAAGTGCCAGTCAAAATCACTTTCCAGAATCCACTGCCTTGTGTCCTGAAGAACACTGTATTCCGCTTTGTGGGACTTGGACTGCAGCATGCCAGAGTTGTCAACTATGGGTCAAATTAATTTCATTAATTCTTTATTTAAATAATAAATTCATTTTGCATTATACTGAATTTGTTACTAAACAGTGATTATTTAATAAAAAAAAAAAAAAGAGTAAAATATAATAATCACAGTAGTATTAAATAAGCTTTCTTTCTTTCACAGTGACATTGCAGGGCATGCTACAGTGTGCCTGACGGAGAAGTTTATTCCCAAGTGTCACGGCCCACAGAAACTTCTGGCATCATTTGATTGTCCTCAGCTCACTCAGGTGCATGGATTCACCAACATTGTTGTCAAACAGCACTGTTAAACCAATCAAATAACCAAAACAGATGAAACGTCATGGCTCCATTGAATAGAAAGCGCTCACACTGAATTGATTTGCAGAGTTAGATAACAGCTGTTAGTTTCTCTTAACCTACAAGCTGTAAACATTAAACTTCTCACAATGCATTTAATAATGATGTCGGACAACTGCACTAATGCTTTATACAAGACAATGTTGTCTTTTCATCTTTTCTGATTTTTTAGTAGTCTTTTGGGAATTGGCATTTATGAGTTTGAAAGATTATAAATGTAATTCTGAATAGTCATTAACCTTGTTGCTCAATTGAAAACTCAATTACTCAAGTAATTGTATCATGGTGTTGGTTACTCTGTCCTGTGTAGCTTCAGCTTCAAATAAAATATTTCCAGCATGCTAAACTGTGTCAGTTTGTGATATTGAGAGGGATCTATATAAATGAGGCTTTATTCCTCTTGTCGTTTAAAATTAATACATTCTTGACTTATATAATTTCCAGAACAGAATTTTATATTCACATAAATCCAAACTTTTGCAGACTGCTTGTTTCTGAGCAGAAATAGATAAAACATTTCAAGTCAAAGAAAGAATCAAAATAGAACTGATATACTACATTTAGTGTATATAAAATAGTCTGACATCCTAATCTACCGCTGATTAAGTCCATCCAGTTATCCAGGTGAATGAAATGCATTCAGTGCATAGTACTGAATCCCTGAGAAAGAGACTGCGGTCTTGGTCTTTTCTGCACAGAAACATCTGAATCCAGTTCAAGATCATGGTAGTAGGAAGAATGAAAGAACTTCATGCATCTCAAGATTCAAAAATCTTGTTAAGTGAGAAGAGAAATCATCTTGTAGGATCTGATTTTCAACAAGGCATTGATTCATGAGTAAGACTTCAGTAAGGGTTGCAAGGTCCTAAAATACTATTCTGACTTCATAAAGAACAGGTCATTCAGGATTGGTCTGAAGGGGTCTAGTTTCTGATGATAAGATGACTCTCTGCTCATCTATCCGTTTGGCCTGGGAGCGAAGAATGAGGCTGAAGAAGTCTTCGTCTGGGACTGTAGGGCCTCTGGTGGGAGGAGGTGGAGGAGCACATCTCTGATCATCCAGTCTGGATCCCTGTACAAGCCAAAAACAGCTATTGAACATACACTTCCAAAAAGAGTTAATGGTTCCATGGAGCCTAATAATAAGCAACATTAACCTGGCACTTAATCAGCATGTCGAAGAAGTCTTCAGCTGGTTCTTTGTTATCGGCTGAGGCCATGAGTTTGCTGAGAACATCCTGGCTGTGGCGCTGGTCCAGCCGGAGACCCGGGAGACTGTCCACACTGGCCCGCTGCTCGTCTAGCCGACGGCTCTGTGAGCTGGCCAGCAGGTCTAGGAAATGGCCAGGCTGTTGCGAGGCCTCCGCTCCGGATGCGGAAATAGCTGAACAAGGTTAAAAACAGCACAATGTGGTCTATTTAAACACGGTTCAAAAGTTTGGGGTAGGTAAGATTTTTTTTTTTTACAGAAATAAATACTTTTATTCAGCAAGGAAACAAGAAATTGGTCAAATGGTCAAAAGAGACAGTAAAGCATTTAATAATATAACAAAAAATGATATTTCAAATGTTATTTTTTTAACTATTTATCAAAGAATCCTGAAAAAAATGTATCACCATTTCCACAAAAATATTACTGTTTTCAATATTGATAAGAAATGTTTTTTGAGCAGCAAATCAGCATATTAGAATGATTTCTGAAGGATCATGTTACACTGAAGACTGGAGTAATGATGCTGAAAATTCAGCTTTGCATCACAGGAATAAATTACAAATTAAAATATATTACAATAGAAAAGTTATTTTAAATTGTAATAATATTTTACAATATTAGTGTTTTTACTGTATTTTTGATCAAATAAATGCAACATTGGTGAGTATAAGAGACTTCAAACGCATTTAAAAAAAAAAAATCTTTATTTTATTAAAACATAAATGAAAAAATAAATAAATAAAATAAAATCACACACACACACACACAGTCTGGTTGACTATCCTTGTAGGGACTCTCCATAGGCATAATGGTTTTTATACTGTACAAACTGTATTTTCTATCGCCCTACCAACCCTACCCCTTACAGGAAACTTTGTGCATTTTTACAATCTAAAAAAAACTCATTCTGTATGATTTATAAGCTTTTGTGACACAAGACCCCATGAGTTGGAGTGTATTCAAGTTCAAGTTCCCACAGTGTAGAAAAACCTGTACACAAACACGCATATAAAATATCACATACACATTTGTTTATGTGATATCAGGTTTTTCTACACTGGTGGGGACTTAAACCTGAATACACACCAACTCATAGGGACTTGTGTCACCGTGGGAACCTAAATTGAGGTCCCCATGGGTACAAAAGCTTATAAATCATACAGAATGAGTTTTTTTTGAGATTGTAAAAATGCAGAAAGTTTCCTGTAAGGGGTAGGTTTAGGTGTAGGGTTGGTGTAGGCCGATAGAAAATACAGTTTGTACATTATAAAAACCATTACACCTATGGAATGTCCCCATTTAGATAGCTAAGTAAACGTGTGTGTATGTGTGATGGTTTTTTTTTCATTTATTTTATTCTTTAATATGCAAAAGTACAAGGTTGACAGCCGCAAAAAAAAAAAGCACATTTTGGTTTATGTTTCTGATGCCTATTTGAAACACCAAGTATCTTATAATTGGCTGTGATTTTGTCATGTGACACAATACTCTAGTGTTCAGTGTTTACAAATTGCTTGTCACTGTATGCACTGCTATACACTGGTATAATTATTACAAACTAAAGGTGCGTTCACACTGTCTGTTAGTTGCTAGTGGGTGTTTCTTATTTGCATAAAGTTCATTTCTGCTCACATTGTTTCACTTCTGTACATTCAAATCACCTGCTCCTACTTTTCTGCTTTAAATCGCTCAGTGTGAATGCATCTTCAGTGATTTTGCACCTTCATGTACAAGTATAGTTTGCACAGGTCAGTTCAGTGAGGGAGGAAGGACGTCTCACGTTTCTTCAAGGCTACAGGTGGGGTTTCACAGGGAACGGAAGGGGTGGGAACACGGCTTAGGCCGTCCTGTAATGAGCACCTCTGGTCATCCATGCGGTTTCCTTGAAAACGGCTCAGAAGATCAAAAAAGCTGTCGTCACCCAGAGTGTCTGGGGTGTACTGTGGGAAAAGCCATTCAAGAAAATGTTAATAAATATTAATAAATAATAAATATTTTATAATATTTAAACATTTAAAATGACAACTTAAAAAAAAAAATGCTGTTTGTCATGTGTCATTTAGAAAAGATTAGTATTTGACCTGTTTGTCCAGACGGGCTGAAGGTGGGCTGCTGCTGCTGTGGTTCTCAGCTGGTGGACTGGAGTTTGATCCATTCATCCTGTGTTTTTTGCTCCTGAAGCGATTGATGAAGAAAAGTTTAGAAGATGTCTTTGCTATGGATGATTTGGTTGGCGATTTGGTTTGCTGAGGGGTTGTAGTCTCCTCACAGGTCTGGCCCTGGACAGATGAAGCA
The DNA here is from genome assembly GCF_001515605.1 of Sinocyclocheilus anshuiensis. Lineage (NCBI taxonomy): Eukaryota > Metazoa > Chordata > Actinopteri > Cypriniformes > Cyprinidae > Sinocyclocheilus > Sinocyclocheilus anshuiensis. The sequence goes on along the minus strand of NW_015544250.1, from coordinate 1,096,063 downwards.
TTGAACACATTTGTTACGCAAATGATTTGATATGCAACATTATGAAGACCTAGTCTCTAGTCACTGACTTTTTTCCTAACAGAGAAAAGTCAAATTATCCAAGATCTTTGGAGTCAGCATTTAGCACACTAATAAAAGCACCACGGCGAATGTGTTGTCTCACCAGATTTTTGTCAGAGCTGAGTTTCATGAGCTCCATGTTCTCCATGCTGCGTCTCCGGCTTACTCTGGATCTTCCATCTACAAAACCAGAAAGAAGCAGGTACTGTGACTCTCATTCTGTAGACCAGTTGTGCTATGAGCAGTTATTGCTTATACCCTGTCGATTTACTAGTATTTGTTGCTGCCAAGCATATCAATCATTTTAAATGTATATATTTGTTTATATGATCCAAAAAATTAAAGAACAGCACATGGAGGATATTCAAGGCAATTAATTGAAGTTTAAACAAAATGTACAGCTTTTATCCAGTAGGCGGCACTATCACCAAATCTATGGTACTTTCAAACTAAACTTTAATATGACAAAATACCGCAAAACCGCATGTTTAAGGGAATGGCATTTTAACACTTGTATTGCAGTTGTTTGCATTACAGGTTTTTAAATCTGATTTTTCTTTTTAGTTATTTTAAAATATTTAAGACCGTTGAATTGCAGATTTCTGAAAATAATTTTTGCACCATAAGGTTTTTTAATATCTATTTTTGTTTATTTGATCATAAGACATTTTAACACTTTTACTGCAAATGTTTGAAAATAATTTTTGCATTACGAGATTTTTAAAATCAGATTTATTAAGTTATTTAATATAGTTAATATTCTAAGATGGCTTAAATGGGATTTTGTTTTCAATTTATTACATCTCTCAATATTAATATTAAAGCCCTATTTTTGGTATAAAAAATACTTTGTGGTTTGTACTTATCACAACTATAATTTTGTTTATGTTTATACATTTTAGTGCTTTATTGTATTAACTTTATTATTTGATTATTTATATTTACTATTTTTATTTTCATTACTGAATTTAATTTAGCATTTTTTTTTATTATTTATTATTTTGTTGTTTCTCCAGTCCTCTCTGTATCATAAAAATATAAATACATCATAAATAATAATAAAAAAGTTTATGTAACACTATTTTACAGTGTCCTTGTTACACATTACATATAATAAAAGAAAGTAATAAGAGAAGAGTAATAAGACAAAATTACGGGCAATAACCCTATAGTAAGTACATGTTGCTAAATAATATTACCAAGTACTTAAATATATAATTACACTGTAACAAGGACACCATAAAATAAAGTGTAGCCAAACTTTGTGCACCTTTAAGGATTCTTGTTCAAATTTACATTCAACAGCATCTACCATTTGTGGTTTTAAAGTTTGAGGAAAGTTGTGTGTGCTGTTACCAGGCAGACTGCTGTCACCGGGCGGACTCTCGATGAAGGCAGAGCTATTAGTGTTTGAACTGTTCTGCTTCAGACCCAAAACTAACTGCAGATCAGATACATTCATTCGAGCCGTCAGCTCCCCACTATGGTCTCCAATCTGAGCAGCGCACACACACAGGAAGGAAAAAACATTAGAAAACACACGCTCAATTCAATCATGAACACGCACATGTGGCCTGTTTAAGTCACATTTCACATCAAAAATCAAAAGAAAGAAATAAGAATTGTTATTTTGCTTTGCTCTCAAGTTATTTTTATGACAATTAAGCAGAAAAAATTATCTTCTTCTTTCTTGCATTTCACCTCCGCTCTAGCTTGTTTCCTAATCTAATCTAGTGTTCTAATAAAGGTGAATCTGTATCCTTCATGTTCCTCTATTTGTAACTAGCTTTGGACATATAGCATTTTCCCCAATTCTCAATATGGAAATGGGGGGAAAAAAACAAAAACAAAAAAACTGTCTAATGGCATTAGACAGTTATTGTGAACTGTCTAATGCCATTCACAATAAGATCAGGAACGTGCATTAAGAAAATAAACCTGTTCAATTTTGATGTTGAATTGAATGTGTTTTTAATAAGTGTGTATTGTACAAACTTTCATTTATGCTGATTTAAATAAAAATAATTGTATCACTGTAATTAGAAACACAGTAATTGGGAATAATGGGAACTTGATTTTTAGCACTGAGAATTTGGGGTGAAAAAGATCTTAATTGTCGTATAAATAATGGCATGATCTGAGTTACTATTGTTACCTAAAAGCCTAAAAAAAAACTTTTTTGTTACTTGAAATAAAATAAATATTAACTGAAATAAAATAAAACATTAAAAAAAGGTATGCTTTACTTTTTTTTTCTTAACTCATTTTCGTTTAGTTTTAAGTTAAATTACTAGAATTGCTAAAACTAAAAAATAAAACTTAATAAAAAACTATATATACATAAATATTTATTAACCACAAAATATTGACCACAACTGTATAAAAAAACTAATAAAAATAACAAAATTTAAAATTCCTAAAATTAAAATAAAAACAGAAAATATAAAAATAACATTTAAATAAAAATAAACAAAAACTATAATAGTATAGTAAAGATACTAAAATAACACTTGTTATAATACGAAAATGTTAATAATCTTAAAATAAGCTTCTATTATTCTTTTTTCTTTTGATTTTTGGCATGGTTTTTTCCTTGAGATTTTTCTTTTCTGTGAGATTCACCCGTGGGCTTTCCTGTGCAGGCAGGAAGTGTGTTGCTGTTATCTCGGTGCACTCACACACACCTCTTTGGAGATCTCCAGATGTTTTTCAGCGAAGCTCATGGCCTGCTCGTGGTTTCCCAGTGCGGTGTAGGCGTTTCCTAAACTCCAGCATGCCCTCCCTTCTCCGATCCTACACACAGAGACAGAGACAGCGTTAGACGTCAGGAAGAGCAGCAGCACAAACAGGAAGTGTCAGTGACAGTGTACCTGTCCTTGAGGTCCTGAGCTATGATGAGATGTTTGAGGTGAGAGTCTATGGCTCTCTCATAGTCCTGCAGTAGCGTGTAGGTGTTGCCCAGACTGTAGCAGGCCTGAGCCTCCACGGCCCTGTCCTTCAGCTGCCGCGCCAACTGCAGCGTCCGCCTGCAGGAAAAACACACCAAAATCACCTCATCATATGACTCCAGCTCATCTAACAGCAAAGTACAGAAGTACATGTTTTTTGGACACGTACCATGGTAAAACCCTTATTTTTAGGCATGAAATGTTGAGGCAAATTATTAGACGGATGGTTTCCCAAGGGAAAAAAATACAATAAACATGGCTTATAATGGCTATGATATAATGTCTATATTAATGGAAATTAAATAAATAGGAAAGTGGAAAGTAAATGAATTATAATTTGTAAATTCATTATGATAATATAAACAAAAATGTAAAAAAAATCATCACAGTTGTTGCTTTTTTCACTCTGTTTTGCAAGGACAAAAATGACTAAACATTACTTATAAGGGCTATAATATAATGTTTATAATAATATAAATTAAATAGGAAAGTGGAAAGTAAATTAATTATAATGTGTAAATTAATTACAATAAATTCAAGTAAAATAATAAAAAAAATATATCACTATTGCTTTGTTCATTTTCCTTGCTTTGGATATGAAGTTAAACTCAGAATAAAATATTTATCAAAAATAAATCAAATAAAAATATTCAATTGCTGTTGTTGCTTTGTTTGTATTCCTTGCTTTGTATATTATGTTAAAAACTAAATAAAATCAAAAATAAAAATAACAAAATGACACAAAAAATTAAATAAAAATCAAACTGACTTGTAATGTTCAGCTGCAGCTTCAAACTGTCCAAGGAATATGTATGCATTTCCAAGGTTGCAATATGCTCTCCGCTCTGCAGCTCTGTCTCCAAACTCCTTCGCAATAAGGAGACGCTGTAAAAAAAAAAATGCCTCGATACAATTGAGTATCGAGGTTCGGTACCAAATTTCGATACCTAAGGGGTTAATCTCGTCAACGTCAGTGAGCCAATAAGCCTGCAGCATGCTTTATGTGCCTAAATCAGTGATTGGCTCTGGCGAGGCATCAAGCAAAACGCCTGTTACCTGACCATTCATTCACACTGTAGCATCATGCTACATAAGACAATTTATAAAAATGTATGCTATGCTTTTACTCAAAACTCACTTTAAACCCCCAGAGTGTTTGTAATAACTTCCGATTGTGATCTAATGAGGGTCATATAATGTTGCAGAAATATGTTATTCGTAGCCTTTTATATCAAGCTAATCACTACACAAGCTTCTCATGTAAACACTGTATTGTTATAAAAAATATGATCTCATGAAAATCACATACAAATCATATGCTTTCATTTTGGGCTCTTTAACTAGTGCCTGGTGCTGAGGTGAAGTTTGAGCGCGCGTCTGAAAGTCTCCCATTTGATGTGGTCGTAAAGACGTTCTGCATCTAAATAAACACAATTCTTGTCAAGAAAAAGAGACAGAAGCAGCAGTTGTGAGTGG
>NW_015544250.1:1079649-1090460 GCF_001515605.1 Sinocyclocheilus anshuiensis | reverse complement strand
ATTGGGCACATCATAGCAGACTTTTTCTGTACAGTAATCCAATGTTTATCAGTTTGTGCATTTTAATAGAAACTAGGGGTGGGGGAAAAATCGATGCAGCATAGTATTGCAATGTTTTCCACGGCAATATTGTATCGATCTTTTATTATACTATTTGGTAGAATAATAAAATCAATTTCTTTACAGTCCACTAGATGGTGGTCTTGAGGTTTTTTCTAAAATCCTTTAATGCATAGCAAGCCGTTGATTATCCCGCTTATTCCATGGTCATTTGCCAAGTTATAGACAAGTTAAAACTAGTATTGCTCTTTGCAGCGCAATATTTGACCGAATGGGTAAAAATGACGGTTATTATCGTCAGTTACAGAATTATAGAATTACAGAATTATAACATTTATTTGAATTAATTATTGATCGTTTGTTCGAGAGAAAGATGACAGTTGTGTGTGTGACTTACCTGCGTCTGTGCGTCTCTCTCTACAAACATTGAAGTTGTGAGTTTAGTTAATTAAACAGAGATTTTACCTCCTCCTTGCTGAGGAATATAATGCAGTGATCCAGTATCTAAGCGGTTTTATTGATAAAAGTAGCGGGGCAGCGTTGACAAGTTTATGTTGGCCTACTCCTGAACGTTCTGTGTGCGCAGCAGGATCTCTGATCTCTCTCTCTCTCTCTGTGCGAGTGGTGTGTGTGTGCGTTTTTGTGTGTCAGTTAAAGCAGCAGCACATTAATATAGAACAGTGATTAAACTGACTTGGAACTACCTGTGCATTAAACGGTTTTAATGCATACCTGCCAGTCAATCAGAATCAAGAATTCCAACAGACCATGGAATAAATGAAAGTAAAATTAATTTAATTAAGGTGCACTAGACTACACTAATACAAATAGTTTGCCAGGTGCATACAACATCAGGTTTTCATGAAAGTGTTGGGTCCGTTTGTCTGCTTGACAATCCCATTTTGCACTGCAGCGATAAAACTGAAGTGAGAAAAACAAACTGAGAAATGTTTCTTTTTAGTTAAAACAGATGTTGCCAAAGTTTTCGTTTGGGAACATAATTTGAAGTTGGAAAAAGGTAATAAATTGCAATATATTTAAAATCGCAATAATATTGTATTGTGACAAGTATCGTGATAATATCTCTGGTGATTCCCACCCCTAATAGAAACCACAGGTTGGTTCATTTAAGAAACTCTCTGTATGAAATACCTGTTCGTGAGCCAGAACAGCATCCTGGAAGTTTCCGAGCAAATAGTGCGAGTTGCCAAGGTTACCGTAGGTCCTGCCCTGTGCCGCTCTGTCCCCCAACTCTTTCACAATGGCCAGATTCGCTCTTCAAACCGAGAGGTGCAGTATTAGATACAGTAGCGGGGATAAAGCAATAAAAGCTGTAGCATGCCTTTGGAAAACTTTACTGCAATCTCTGCTATGTTCTTTCAGAAATGAAATATTTTGTCTTTTGGCACATGTGTGTCGTCTACACACTGGTTTGGGTGTTCAAAAGAATGAAAACAAAATGCTGGCTCGCTCACTCGTAGTACTCTGTTGCTTTCTTCAGAGCGATGCGTGCCTCCTCGGGAAAGTCTCCAGGGTCCATACCGCTCCAACATATGTTCTTCCCCTTGGCGTGGTACACATTCCCGTAATTATAGAGCGCTCGGGCCTGCCCCACCTAACAAAACCACACACAGACACGCACACACAACAGTCAGTCCACAAGCACCGCTCATTACACACCTAAAACGGATCGACGGCTTGCATTTAAACATAAATATGTTTATGGTCTGTTCAAATAGATCAAGTGGTGTCTCGGGATAACAGGACTTCCAAAAATATCTGAGGCAAACTTGGCCATGAACTGTTCAAACAGAGTTTAAAGGAACAACGTGGGAGATATAAAACATTAGACCATAATAATCTTAAATTAAATCTTAAATTTTGGTTGATAATGATAGCAAAAAGAAAATTATATTTGAACAGTTAGTTTTATTTGTATTTGTTCAATAAACAAATATTATTTTATTTATTTACATTTCATTTACTTATTATTTACATTACTAAATAAATATTACCAGTCAAATACATTGAAAATTTTTGCTTTTTATTACATCTGTTTGGCTTCTTTTTTTCAAGCAATGAGGCTTATTTTTAGCTGAACATTTTGTCACAATATTCTTAAACATTTTAGCTGATCATTTATTAACATATATTAAACAAAATTATTATATATACCTACATTATATATATTATTATATATACATATTTAATATACATATATTAAACAAAAATTTAAAAATGAATAAAAAAGTCACATTACTTACAATCCTATTACTATTTATTTGAACAGTCAGTTTTATTTTATCAATTAATAAATCATTGTTTTATTTTATGTATTTAAAAAGTATTTTATTTAAAAAATATATTTTTATTTGATCAAAAATACTGTAAATACATAACATTTTATTTATTTATATAAACAGTTTATATTAACAGTTTATCAGTAAATAAATGAATAAATAGTGTTGCTTACATCAATAAATAAATAAAATCAGTCAATAAATGTATTTAAAGTGCTTTTTATTATATCTCCTCATCATATATATTTTTTTCCAAGCAATGAGTCTTGTTTCTTTTTACTTTAACTTTTTATTTGGTTCTGCAATCATATTGTGACCAGGAGCTGTCAAGCTCCAAAAAAGGACAAAAATAGTCAATAATCCCATTCAATATGTGATGTTTCCAGTCTGATGACGCCATATGATAGCTGTCAGATCTTATTCACACGTACACCTCGCACATATGTACAATGTGCCTTGACTTGCCAGGTTTGACATCAATAAAGAATGCCATTGGTTAGTGAAAATCATACTGTAGATTCTTTAAAATATCTTATTTTGCATTACAAATGATAAATGATGACCGAAACTTCATTTTGGGGTTCGGCTATTGCATTAAAAGGCCCCTTGGTTGTGTTAAAAACCTCACCTTATCATGGAGCATCCTGGAAATGTCCAGGTGTCTTTGGCAACAAACTGCTGCTTCATCATAGCGACCCAAAACCTTCATTGTGTTTCCAAGGTTACCACTGGCTTTAGCTTCTCCCAGCTGATCTCCGATAGTTCTGAAAGAGTCAGAATAACAAAACATGTTATTTTAGATAAGGACATAAACCTACTAGCTTTGAAACAGTGACATAAGCTTCCAGATTCATACCTGGTGAGCGTGAGGTCATGCCGATGGTATTCCAGCGCCTTGTTGTAGTCGTGCAGGTGGAAGTAGGCATTGCCCAGCTGACTGTAGATAGCGCTCAAAATCTGCAGGTCTTCTGTGCCCACCTGGATGGCCGACTCAAAAAAGGAGACACCCGCATGGTAATCTCCCACTTTACACAGACGCTCACCTTCCAGAGCCAGTTCCAGACACGAGGCTTCCATCCTGCACGGGACAGTAGAGAGGAGAGCAAAGAGCAAGATTAGGATAAGATGGGATCATTAGGTTATTTATGAGGTTAGGGTTAGGACCCAGAGACCAAAAAAAAAAGAAAAAAAAAAGGACTTTGGCTAAAACTAAACAAAATAAAAATAAAAATAAAAATAAAAATGAAAAAAATAAAAAACTGAAAACACAATTGAAAAATACATAAATAATAATTAATAAATAATTACAAATAAAAACAAATGAATAAAACATTTACAAATAAACATAAAAATTAAATAATTAAAAACATTTAAATGGTGGCTGTCATAAAAACTTGATGGATTTATTCAAACATAAATTAAACATTGAAGAACAGTAAAAATTATAATGAATATGTTATATGGTGCATATAGTAAGCAAAATGCCCCTCTTTACAGTTTATTTTTCTATCTGACTAATGAGTTTATAGTCACCGAATATTTTTTTTTTCTGAGGTAAATGTGACGTTATGTGACATTGTTTACAAGCCGTTATATTGAAACGCTACAGCGATCTGTCACTCCACATTAAACAGCATTTATTGTTTAAATACTGCAGTACAATGCACAGAATTTGAAATCAAATTATTAAAAATAAAAATAATAAGTAATAAATAATAAATAAGATTAATGATAAGTAAACAATAATAATAATAATACTACATACAAATGGAATTAAATACATAAAATAATCAATAATAAAAGATCAATTTTAAATAAATATAAATTATAAAGTAATAAAATAATTAATTAGATAAACAAACAATCACACATACATATTTTATTGGTTTATTTTTCAACCAAATGTCTGTTTACTAGGGCTGTAACTAGGATGAACATTAGGGCTGGGTTTCACGATTCGATTCTCATACTTAAGGTCAGGAATCGGATACTTGTTGTCAAATTAAAATTTCGATTCCGCCTATCGATTCCTTTGCACTTTTTTTTTCTTCATCTGTGAGGTCCGGACCTAGCGATCTGCCAGGACTTTGCTCGCTATTCCAAGCGCTCCAAAGTGTGGCTACATTTGCGATCAGAAGCTTTCAGCCACACAGTATCATTATTTCTGTGTTACAAACATTTAAATCACAGAAGTACTAGGATAAAAATTTATAGTTCAGACATAAATGGTGTGTACGATGGTAGCGATTCAAATAGAGTAAATCACCTTTTGAAAGTAATTTGACACGTCAAATGAAGGTTTATCGATTACATGTTACTCCAGTAGGTGGCGAAAAGGGGCTGTTAAAATGTATGTCTTTGAATCATACAAGAGATTCGTTCAAGAATGCTGATCCATCCAGTAATGAAACAAGTACATCTTGAGTGAGTCATTGAATCATTCATTCATAAAATTACATGTGATTTTGTTTAGTTGTCTCATGTTTTTTCTTCAGAATCATGAGAGAACCACAACTTCCATTGGGGAATGTGGAATCTGGATCAATTTATCCAGAATCATGCAGTTCTATTTTGTACACAAACAGCTCTTAAAGAGTCTAGTTTTTATTTAGCCTGTTGATTTTTGTTCATGTAGAATTGTTAAAGTGAAAAATATTTGCATATCATGCAGTTCTATTTTGTACACAAACAGCTCTTAAAGAGTCTAGTTTTTATTTAGCCTGTTGATTTTTGCTCATGGTATTCAGCTCCAATAAATGGTTTGCAAAAAAGAGACACAGGATAAATGTTTGATACCAACCCTACCAAAGCACAATGCTTATTGCGTGCGATATACTGGATGGGAAGTGCCCTTCAGTGTTCCGTCCATTAACTGAAAACAGGCTAGAATAATCGATTCTTGGGGTTTAAGAATCGATATCGTTCCGTAAAAATGAGAATCGATTAATATCGAGATATCTATATTTTTTACCCAGCCCTAATGAACATAGAGATAAAACAAAAAATAATAAAATATTTCAGTTTGATATACACTTTAATAAGACTATTAAAAGAAAACTGCAACTAAAGGTTATTAAACCTAATAAGCAGTTTAGTATTTGTGTTTAAGCATATTCTAACATTATTCAGACACTGTACTTTTATATTTACATTGAACACACATGCGCTGCCTCGTTTACAAGCAGAAGAATGCACACGCACAGTGGGCACCAGGGTTGCCAGGTTTTCACAAGAAAACCCGCCCAATTGCTACTCAAAACTAGTCCAAAACTATAGCCCAATTGCGTTTCGAGGGGGTCCCCAGTTAAAAATCGTGTTCCGGGGAGTAAAATACATGTTTTTTGGCGGGGTTCCCCTGCTAAAATTCGCATTCCAGGGGATAAATATCATATTATTGGAGTCGCTTCAACCCGCGGACATGAAACATGACAACCCGAGGCAACCGTGTTAAAGTAGCCCAATTCCGCCGGAAAACCATGGACTTGGCAACACTGGTGGACACTGACCAGAAGAGAATTGTTGAATAAAGTCGTTATTTTTGTTTTCTTTGCGCACAAAAAGTATTGTTGTTGCTTCATAAAATGAAGGTTAAAGCCCTGATGTCACATGGACTATTTTACCGATGTCCTTACTACCTTTCTGGGCCTTGAATGTGGTAGTTGCGTTGCTGTTTATGCAGGGTCATAAAGATTTCGGATTTCATCAGAAATATCTTCATTTGTGTTCCGAAGATGAATGAAGGTCTTACGGGTTTGGAACTACATGAGGGTGAGTAATTAATGACAACATTTTTGGGTGAACTATCCCTTTAAGAGGCCTTATAGATGAGGAAAAATTAGGGTCCAGGTCATCTTAACAGCTTTCATTTTAAGTCTATTTACTGTAAATGCATTTCTTATTCTTGCACATTAAGGGACACTAAAAAAAGTAAAAAATGTTTGTGGCAAACAACAGCATTCCATATGGTGGCAAAATCTAGAATTATTACAACAGCAACATCATTAGGTCTTTGTCTACACATGTTCTTGAACACATCTTGTAGGCTGACATGCATCAAAAACATGATGACTCCCTTACAAAGAGATCAAATAGTGTCATAGAATGACTAAGAATCTCAGCTGAAAACGCTTCCATGAACCAGCAACCAGAAGGCTGACTTGAATGCTTGAAAACTCTAAACTATGACAAAATATATGTAAAATATAAACATATTTGTATTTGCATACAAGGACTTCTTTTTGTTACTCGGGCGTTATCTCATAAGGCGCTAATTTTTGTCAGAAAAAAGTACATTTTGGTCTTTTTGTTAACATTGTTGTCTTTTCAAATATATTTTCAAATGTCATTTATTCCTGTGATGCAAAGCTGAATTTTCAGCATCATTACTCCAGTCTTCAGTGTCACATGACCCTTCAGAAATCATTCTAATGTGCTGATTTGCTGCTCAGAAAAACACTTATTATTATTATCAATGACAAAAACAGTTAAGCTGCTTAATCTTTTTGTGGAAACCATGATACATAGGATTTATTTGAAACATATAATCTTTTGTAACATTATAATGTATGTCTTTGCTGTCACTTTTCATCAATTTGATGCATCCTCGCTGAACAAAAATATTAATTTCTATCAAAAACAATGTTACTGATACCAAACTTCTAAAGGCTTTTCAAACCAACAAGCAATCACCTCCAACACCATAGCAACACCTTAGCAACCGCATAGCAATACCCTAGCAACCACAGGAAAACTCACAAACCTCACCTTTTTTCCTTTTTCTTTTTGAAACATTCTGTGCACCATCTAAACATCTCAATCTTCTGCGTGACTTTCTCTCCTCTGATGTGATAGACACGTTTAATACTCCACGGGGTGCAGCATGAGACCCACGGCTTCGACCCTCTCAGACACATCCTGAAACGGATAGACCTCTTCCAAAAGACACTGAATTCCAGGATAACCCCCTCTGTGAGACCTTTCCCAAGACTCCAGTGAGAAGCCTCTGCGCAACCAAACGGGGCTTCAGCTTGTAAAATGTTTTGTTGTTGACACACGGTGACAGGTTACGCTGGGTCTTGCACACATAAACGGAGGGTCAGCGGTAAGCCTGCTGATAACAGATGCAACAGTGTGACATGCCAGTGTCATCTACGGACACCCGATGGCAAGCGTCACTTCCAATTATGAGTGAGACGACACATGGAGATTATCACGCGTAAAGGAGGAACCAGAGTAACTCTAATGTGCTTTGAACAGCTCCTAAACCCGTTATTCCAGTTGGATGGGTCAACCTCAGTAAAAAAAATGCCATGCAGCTTCTGATTTTTTTCCACTTACACTTGCATTGATGGTTCCATGAAGAACCTTTTAGAACCGTTCCATTCCACAAAAGGTTCTTTATAGTGGAAAAGGTTCTTTAGATCTTTTTAAAAGTTCTTCACACTAAGAAAAAATGTCTCTTTCAAGAACTGTTCACTGAAATGGTTCTTCTATGGCATTGCTGCAAAAAAAAAAAAAAAAAAACTTTTAGAACCTTTATTTTTAAGAGTGCATTCTTAAAAAAAAGATTATTTAATGGCATCAATGGTTCCATGAAGAATCTTGAACAATTATGGAATCTTTCCACTGTACAAAAGGTTCTTTAGCGTTTTAAATTATTCTTCAAACTAAGAGACAAATAAATGGTTCTTTAAAGAACTGTTCACTGAACTGGTTTTGGGGAACCAAAAATGGTTCTTTTGTGGCATCACTGTAAAACCCCCTTCTGAGTGTAAACTTAGTTTTGCTTGCTAAGTCATGCAACTCATTACTATTACTTACTCATACTCAAGGTTAAGGATAAGTACAAACCCCTTAACCCTAAGAATTAAGGATTGACACTTAACAAGTCCTGCACCATTTCAGCAACAGACATGAATGATATATCATGTGGATTGTTGAGGATAGTTTAAATATTCAGAATACAATATATTTAGGAGATAAAAAAGCCAAACACATTAATTTATAGAACACTGAACGAGGCACCCAAAACAAAACTAGACGTGAGAGTCTAGTTAGGCTTTTGGCTTGGGCCAGTAAGCAAACAATCTAGTCAGCAACTTTTGCACAGTCAAGTGCACAAAGTTCTTCAGAATATGTAGACATCTATTCACTCTCTGCATGTTGCAAAGTAGGAAGGCTTTAAAGCCTTCAAGGAATAAAGAAATCCAACAAAAGTAGAGTGAGAATCATCGTGAAGGAGATGACATGTGGCCAAGTATGGTGACCCATACTCGGAATTAGTGCTCTGCATTTATCCCATCCAAAGTGCACACACACCCGGAGCAGTGGGCAACCATTTTTTTGCTGCAGCGCCCGGGGAGCAGTTGGGGGTTCGGTGCCTTGCTCAGTCGTGGTATTGAAGGTGGGAGAGAGCGCTGTACATTCACTCCCCCCACCTACAATCCCTGCCGGTACGTGACTCGAACCCGCAACCTTTGGGTTACGAGTCTGACTCTCTAACCATTAGACCACGAAATAGAATCGAATAGGAAAATCTTTTCTAATATTATAAATGTCTTTACTGTTACTTTTGATCAGTTTAATGTATCCTTGCTGTATAAAAATATATATTAAAAAATCTTACTGACCACAAACCGTTTTTAACTTTTTTAGGAACCTGGGAAGTAAACGCCTCAAACACCCTGACAACCATCAAGAACACCTTACAAACCACAATTAGCAAGAGCAAAGAGAAGGTAGGAAGGCTTTAGAGCTGTAAAGGTATAAAGCAATCCAAGAAAACCTGCCAGAATCGATTCATCTTCTGCTGAAGTAGAGATGTTATCGTGAAGCTCGAATTGACTCCAGCCAGAGAAACTGTCAGGTAACCAAGGCCACGTTGGGAAAATCCATTAGACCGAGTTAAATCCCGCGCTTTGCCCAGAGTGTCCTCAGCGGAAGGCTTGCGGCGTTCACATGTTCTAATTTCTTTATCCTCGGCGAGGTGGGACGCGGGCCGAGTGGCTGATGCGATTTCTCCACTGACCAATGCAAATGACTCATTCGCACTAACTCATACTTCACATGATGTCATGAATTTCACTGACACTTACTGAAACACCAGGCATATGTTGCTCGTTATTTATGTTCATTTCTAAAACTCCAACTGTAAAATTAAACTTCTGTCATTATGTATTCACCCTCATGTCTTTCCATAAGTTCTGTAAAACTCAAAATGAGAAAATTTAGCACAATGTCTCGTTTCCACACAGATAAAATAAGTTGTGACCAAAAATGACAACAACAACAACAACAATTATAAAATATATTATAAAAGTAGCCCATTTGAACCAGAAGCTATTTTACAAGTCTTCTGAAGCCAAACAAGAGCATTAGCAAGCTGCTATTTCAGTAATTATAATAAAGATTAAACAAAATCAAATATTATTACATGAAAAACTAAAAGAAAATTAGAAATGCTGCCTTGGCAACTAACTGAAATAAGTTTTACAACTTAAAATGAATTAAGTAAAACTAATATAAAGCTAAATATACATTTTAAAAAAACTAATAAAAGTGACAGAAGCACAAAAAATTACTAAAACGTAAATGGAAATTGAAAATACACAAATAAAAGCTAATTTAAAATATTAACATATATTATAATTAAAATATTAATAAATATAGTGATACTAAACACCATATAAGTGCTGTAAAAGAAGTCCAGTTCAATCAGTGATGTTAATGTTAACTAAAATTAGAAGAAAATAAAAAAACATTTTCTGTGATTAACAGAGATGAAATAAAATCTAGTTAAATGAAAAACTTAAAAAACTTCTTAAAAATAGAAGTGTAAAGTACTACAATTACTAAACCAGAAATAAAAAAATTAAAAAACAATAAAAAAGACAAAAGCACTAAAACTTACACTAAATTACTAAAACTTAAAAAAATAAATAAATAAAAATAAAAACTTAAAACAGAGAACATAAAAATGTTAATATAAATAATATATTAGTAAGTATATAAATAATACTAAAATAAAACTGCCTACTATAGGCCATCACTGAACGCAACATGGCAGTTCAAATACACAGATTGAGGAATGATATCTGGAAGCAGCAGTAGTGAATAGACTTGTGCCGGTATTCGGTAATGCGATATATCACGGTAATGAATATGCACGATATTGTTATCGTGGGCACTTCTAAATACCGTGAATAATTATATATTGCAAATTATTTAGAATTTTGAATGCATTTTAAGAATATTTTTCCCATCAACTTGTCAAAATGCACAACACCGCTGTATGCTGCGTGAAAGACCCGTGTGCTCTCTGATGTAAATAAGCGCAGACGAGAAGCACATGGTGGAACATGTGAGAGACGCTCTGGATGAAAGCGCACTTCCACTCTCTGACAGCAGATGGCGCTAAACTGCAGAAATAATAATAATAATAATAATAATAAT
>NW_015544250.1:1075614-1079435 GCF_001515605.1 Sinocyclocheilus anshuiensis | reverse complement strand
TAATAATTCATTTAAATGCAGCCGTTACCCCGGAAACCCTGTAAACAAAGCAGCTGCACTACTTTCTGTTTCTGAAAGGTGTTTAAATGATTTAAACAGCCATTCAGGTTTGTGTATTTACTATGATGTTCATCACAGAGCCAAATACTTCAATATTTAGACTTGACTAAGCATTAGCAATTAATCGCAACATGAGAATTTGATACCGGCATATTCCTAGTAGTGAATAACAACTTTTTCACCATAATAGTGGAAAAGTCTCTGTACAGCTTTGGAAGACTTGGAATATAATGCGTGGTATGGACTACTGTTATGCTCGTGCATTTTTTTATGCTTTTCGGAGCATTCATTGTATGGAAAGAAGCAGCGTGAACATCCTTTCAAACATCTCCTTTCTATTCTACAAAAGAAAGGTTTGGAATTATATGAAGGTGAGCAAATGATGATGAAATGTTCAAGTTTAGATCCCATCCAAACTTCAGGGCCTGTTGGAGCCATGGCCTAGTGGTACTTTGTGCAAGTGCTCCAAAACATGCCCAATTCGATCCCATTCCCCACTCTCTCTCCAATATTTCCAGTAAATGTTGCATGTGTGGAAAGAAACATAGACCCTTGACTCATCTTTCAGGTCCAGTGTGAGATGCTCCTGCCGTATTTAAGGATGTACAACACCAATACAAAAGAGAAAACTGTGTCTCTGTTTTAATTTTTAAACACGCCTATTAAAAATTTACACACAGGAGATCTCTAGACCAAACTGAGCCCTCATTCATTCGCCTCCACCCACACGCTGTATTACATTTCAAAACCCATTTATCTGATGGAAAAACGAGAGCACATCAGTGGATCGTCTGCTGAAGAATGACAAACTCTAGCGCTAAACGACATATTTGAGTTTTTTTTGGTTGCTTAAACCAGATAAAAATAGAGATAGTAGAGGATGCGCTGTAAAACTAGCTAATATATGGCAAGACAGGTCTGTTCTCTTACCTGGAACGAACATGAAATGCTTGATCCTCGTCTTTTGTGATCACATCCATTTAAGCTCACAGTAAAAGTCCAAGTGTAAAACAAAAACCCAACAGCAGACACGCAAGAGACTTGGAAATACATCTAATGTCACATCATCATACCTCTAAAAGAAAGGACAAACATAAAGACGGAGCGAATATGTCCATGTTTTCACCATATCTCAACCATCGTCCATCTGACTGGCGAGTGACACTAAAGAAAGAGTCTAAGAAATATGAGCCTCTCTCTCACACACACACACACACACACACACACACACACACACACACACACACACACACACAAACACACACACACACACACTCTCTGAGGTGCAAGTGCCTAATGATTTCACTACGAAAACAAGTCAGTGACTGATTAATCCACCCTACAAACTAATTCTGACTTAGTATGTATCATGTTGCATCTCGTGTGGATGGGTGAACATGAGGAAGTCTCTTGACTTCCTCGTGAGCAACCATCCGATCATCCAAAGACACTTTTTTTCCTGGATGGAAAGTTGTTGCATTGCAGTGGCTGTTTGATGTGACCCGGGCAAGTGTCGCATAAACCAGCGCATGAGAAAACAAAGAGTTTATCATTTATAATGAAGACTGAGACCAACATCACCATCTATAATCTTGATGAATGCTTTCATCTGAAGGGATGGTGACACATTAGATAGCATTTACTCACCCTTACACCATTTCAGACCCACCCATGAGTTAATTTCTTCCAAGAAATGCAAGCGGAGACATTTTACAGTGTTACAGTGAAAAATGTTACAGTGGCCAGAACCTGTCCAGCTACCAAAGCTGACAAACAAGCATCATAAAAAAGTCAATATGACTCACATGCTATTCTTTTGAAGTCATATGATAGCTTTGTGTGAGGAAAAACCCAAGGATTCAATGCCACTTGGCAAAGCTGATGTCAAACCCGGTGAGATGCTTCTTCATTCAATACGTTTGAATTTATGCATTTGTGCAAATTAGACGTGCAAGTTATGGTACAAGTGAGCAATATTTTTTTTAATAATGACTTATATTTGAATGTTTTTCTCACACAAAGTTATCATATGAGTTCAGAATACTTGAGCTTGAGGTGGAAGATCTTTATCATCATTTTTGACGATTGACATCTTTACAGTATTTCCTTGTGCATTCCACATTGTTAACTAAAGCTAAAATGATCTAATAAATAATACTAGTTGTTAATAATAACAATAAAAATTCAGTTTTTGTTAACTAAAGTTGATATAAAATGAATATTTATTTTACAAATTTTATAGAAATATACAAAAATGATTAGATTAAAATCCTAAATGTAAAAAAATAAAAAAATAAAAATTTGAGAAATGTTGCCTTGGCAACTAATTTCAAATACATTTAAGTTAAGTTTAAGAACTAAAATTACTAAAAATAAAAAAATTAATTTAATTAAATAAAGCTAAAAAGAGATATTTAAAAAAACTAAAATTTACAAAATTACTAAAACTTCAACTAAAATAAAAAAAAAAAAAGAAAATATAAAAACAAAAGCTAATTCAACATATTAATAAATACTGAAATAACTCTTCACAGAAGAAAGTCCTAGGTTTGGGAAAACAAGAGGGTGAGTGACAACACTTTCATCTTTGAATTAAATTTATCCTGGTCAAAAACTGAACAGGCAGTGGGAAAATATGACAGAAATCATATTTGCTTGTACTTCAGGAATTCCTTGTATTGAGCAGAAATCTTAAAGCATTGTTCACATTCAAAACTGGACCAACCAACAATCTGAATACTCAGGAAAGGGCAGTGACCTTCATCTCTGCAATGTCTTGAGCAAAAAAAAGTTCATTTGATATGATTTGTAAACACTTCCATATTTTAAACCACATTCAGCCAAACACGGTGCTTTTGTGGCTCCTTTCCTAAAGTCCTGAGCCAGTTAGTCCAGCAAAGTCCAGGCCATGTCCAACCATATGTTTACTCAAGCATGTGATAAAGACACACTCTATGAATTTTCCTTTTTGTTTGACATATCAACTTCCTTTCCAGGGTAATTTCACTAAACAAGCATGCCAGGAACATTTAACCACTCACACACTGGTCCAAAATCACATAAAGAAACAACTGCACCATCATTTCAGTTCATGTTTTCTTTATGCCAACAGTTCCAGAATCATTGAGCCACTTATTCAAAGGCTCTAGAAGGGCGACAATAGCTTTGTGAGCAATGAATGACCAGATTAGTCAGTCTACAGCAGAATAAAACACAAAGGTACAGCCTGTGTACCGTAAACGCCTGCGATTCATTAAAAGATTCAAGCACACAAACACAAGAGCTGCTGTGTCCATTCTGTCAGCCGGAGCCTGTCCAGGTGTTTCTCATAAAATCCCACAGGAGACTTTCGAAAGCAGCGAACTTTGGGGAACTACTTACAATGAGACAACAACCCTTCGAGAGAATCTAACGGTCATAATTCTCCCATAAAATGAAATTCTGTATTATACTATATTATAGGTATAAATACATTAATATTTAGCTAAATATATGATTATTTTAAGGGGACTACAGTAATGGAAATTACATTTTTTGCTTGAGAATTTGTGAAAATGTGCTAAATAATGCCACAAAGCACTTTTTTTCTTTTTATGCAAATGTAATTTCTCATTTGTCACTAGGGCTGCACGATAAATCGCATGCGATATTTAACGCGCATCTTATCAGTAAAGCCGGTTCTGTAATCAGCGGTAAATCTCCATCACCTGCGGGCTTTCACATTGAGCAGCATTAACTACACAGAGCCGTTGTTCACTGAC
>NW_015544250.1:1068927-1075586 GCF_001515605.1 Sinocyclocheilus anshuiensis | reverse complement strand
ATATTCATATTTTTTGCGCAGCTCGTCAGTGAACAACGGCTCTGTGTAGTTAATGCTAAAAACATGAACTGATTACGTAACTCGCGTTACTTGTAATGCGTTACCCCCAACACTGCTGATGTGTCTTTGAGATAAACTGTACAGATCATTTTGACTAGTCGGAAGTCATCTTTTTCACGAAATCATAGAAGTAAAAAAAATAAATAAATAAAAGGAAGTACTATGCAACACATACAGAATAGCCTAGTTAAGAGGAGGAGAAGCTGTTCAGATTTAGAAAATTACAAATAAAGAAACGAAATCAAACTCATACCTCACTTTCAGTTTTGTACAGCTTTGAAGTGTGTAATCGCGCTACATGTCCTGTGGTGGGACAGTTTCTCGCTTTTTGAAGAAGCATCGGTAAAGTTTCTTTCTCTTACTCCGCCATGTTTTCTCAAGACACTTTCCTTTCCTAACTTTTTTTCGGGAAACAAGGAAAGCGTCTTTTACTTTGGCACGCCAATCATTACACAGGAGTTTGTAAACGCCACGCCTCGCCATCATCATGCTTCAGTACTGAAGTAATGCTCGCGAATGAATCATTCTTATAAACAGACTCTTTTGAATGATTCGGTCGAACCGATTCGCCAAGCGATTCACAAATCGCTGTAAAAACTGGAGAGCAATATTGTGGAATTATTACTAATAATTAGGGTTGCTATTTTTAACAAACTAATGCTGAGCCGATTGTTTTAAATGTTAGGGTCGAACCAATTCACAACGTATTTGTAAATCACCTGACTGTAGAAATATAACTTTAGGAATGACGGTAGAAATATTGTTAAAATTGTTAAAGCACGTGTGGGCAGGCTATAAACTATAAACTAATCTAAAAGACATTTTAACAATAAAAATAAAGCGAAAAACATTTTAAGTGATGACTCGCGGTGAATCGATTCATTGAACTGATCATCTGAAAGAATCAATTCGCTAAAGTGAATTGGACGTCCTAGTGCTAGCTGCTAGATCCAAAATACTTTGCAAAATTGGGTCAACATTTCTTGGGTTCGTGGCAGATTAGATGAAAATGCTTGTGAAAACATGCAAAAATTGCTTTAATAAAAATAAATAAATAAATAAACGAAGGAGGATCATTTTTGGCTGCTCCTCAATTTGGCTGTAATTCTTAACAACAAAAAAAAAAAACTTAAACATGACTTATCTCATTAAAATAAATATGATGAATAAATAGTAGTGTGATGTATTGACCAGCAGAGGTCAGTGTTTATTACTGACAGACAAATCTAGCTGTATTTAAAAGATTTCTGAAGGACATCTGGTAATTTCTGTACATTTTTCCTCCTATAATAAAAATTAATTATATTTTAGACATTAAAGCAGAAAAATCAACAACAAAAATCGGAAAAACAGTGAGCTCATTGCGCCAGCTTGCTTACGCACATACACAAACATAACCACATGACAACATCAGCTTAACTGCACAATTAACGTGAAAAAATGAAATAAATAATGCCATTACACACATAGAGCATCATAAAATTTGTAATATTTCCATCTCTGTGATGCACTCTGATCATTTAATGCTTTTATACACTTGGCTGCTCAAAGAGCATGTGAAAACAGACAGATAAACAAATAAAGAATGTATTACAGGTGGAAAATATACAGTATAGCCTAATACAATATTTATATTAAAAATAAGTTTACAATTATTTTGCTAGCTGTTTATAGGCAACAGAGTATAAATGCACATTTGGTGAAAATTAGAAAAGGCTAAATATAAAGCAACACAAGCCTTTGGAAACATGAAATCATTGCACTGTAAAAACACATTTGGCATTTCAATCTGCTCTATTTTGAAACACGGAAGTAAGCTATTTTCTTTGAATGTGCGAGACGTCTGTTCATTAGTCGCTACTACAGGTAAATAAAGAACTAGAAGAATAACAAACAGTAAACGGTAAGACTATTAGCGTGACAAACTGTGTTATGATTACGATAATGAATTAAAAATAATATCACAACAAATAGGCCTACACTCTAAAAAATGCTGGGTTAAATACAACCCAGTGCTGGGTACCCAATTGCTGGGTTGGTCCCTATTTAACCCAGCACTGGGTTGTATTTAACCCAGCATTTTTTAGAGTGTACCAGTTTGTCAAGCAGCATAACGGAATGTTTTAGTAGGCCTGCAGCTAAAATAACTGAATGGCACCGGAAGCCTCACACATTCAAATTACAAATGCTACGTTAAAATTAAAGTGCAGCTGCAACACTTAAATACTTAAGTCATTTTTAAGTGACCAAGAAAGAATGGACCAGCAGAAAAGAGAAACCGGGGCTAGTTGTCACACTTTTAGCTTCGAGAGTGGGTTTAGTCAGTGTCTTTATAAATACATTCCTTTCAGTCTTTGTTACGAAGATGCTTTTGAACATTTATAGGCTACTGTTATTTCAGGGAAAAAAGATACAGGAATATATGATGAGCAAATTGCAGGGCATGTTGTTATCACACTATGTGGTAGTGATATCATATCGCGATTTTTTTTCCAGGAAAATCACGATTCTATCACGATTCTTTGTCATGTTTGTTTTACTATTTTGCAAGTTGTCTGAGCAGTACAGCTAAACTACGTAAACTAAGTACAAATACACATAATATACAAATAAAACTTTATTTAAAAATCTAAATTTCCCCTTTATCTTCCAGTAGGTTATTTGGCAGAAGCATTCAAGAAACTGAATGAACAAATAAATAAAACACTATACACTTCACTGTATAAATAATTGATTCTTCTTAAAGCAACTGTATTAAAGTTCTTCATTCAAGAGCAGTGAGTGAATTTTCTCTTTGTGTTTTGTTGTTTTATTAACATTAAAGGGATAGTTCACCTAAAAATGAAAATTCTGTCATCATTTGCTCATCATTGCATCAAGTTGTTTTGAATGAGTTTCTTTCTTCTGTTGAACATAAAAGTTATTTTGAAGAATGTGGGTAACCAAACAGTTGCTGGTCCTGCAGTGACTTCCATAGTATTTTTTTCCTACTATCAAAGTCAATGGGGACCAGCAACTGTTTGGTTACCCACATTCTTCAAAATATCTTCTTTTGTGTTAAGCAAAATAAAGAAATTAATACAGGTTTGGCACAATATGAGAGTGTGTAAATAATGATAAAATTCAAATTTTGGGGTGAACTGTCCATTTAATGACAAGCGGCAGCATGTGTAGGCTAGTACTGTTAGTCTGCTGTCACTTTAAGACCTGCACGCATCTAATATACAGACACGCATCTGTTTTTCTCTCAACTGTTTACTTTGACTTACTATGGGGTAAGTTGTCACACATGGGAACTTGACAGCCTATTACAGGCGTTTCAAATGTAAACAGAAATAAAGTTATGAAACACAAAACAACTTGTGAAATAAAAGATAAGGAAATATAAAACCTCTATTTTTGCCAATAGAAATTGTAGCTAACAAATTCTACAAAATTGCAACATATAAATCATGTAACAACTTGCCCCGGTTACCTGAATCTCACTCAGAAATCCATTAAATCTTACAATTAATATTTATATTTCTCTATTTTAAATACTGTAAACATGTACTTACATACAGATAAATACATACATATTAAACCTGCCATACTGCCTTTTATTGGGTAAATTTTTACAGTTTAACATTTCCCCAAAGAAATAAACAAATATTATAATTAAATATCTGAATTTGAAGGGCAACAGAAGTATATTTTTATAGGTTGTTCTCTATATCTGGATGTACTTTGATTAAACCCACCCAGAATCCCACCAAAAGCACCAGTTTTGCTACGATAAATTCCAGTATTCACATTTTTTTAAAACAAATTTTACATTACTCTCTGATGAACTTTTGATGTGTGTAATTCACAGATATACTGCAGCCCAAATATATTCTGGCTCTTTAAGCCATTGGTTGTCATATAAACTGAGCAATACGATCTGCATTTAATAAAACTGTTTCATTCAGATGTTCATGTTTTCAGGAGGTGTTGAGGTCTGTATGGAGGCACTGGTGAGTTTTAGTGACTCTAGAATGGAGTGTCCATCTGACTTCCTTTGGCTCCAACAGGGACGACAACGTAACTCCCCTCTTGATTTCGCATCCATTGTAAGCGTATTTCATTCTGAACCTGGCAGACAAACATATATATAATCACAAAATCTCATGAGAGACTTCAATCAAAACCAAACCTAAATCTAACGTACCTTCTTAATGTTTTTTATATGTATATATATTATTAAAGAAATAGTTCACCCAAAAATGAGAAATTAATGAAAATGTACTCATCCTCAGGTCATCCACGATGTAAATGAGATGAATTGGTGCAGTGAATGGGTGCCGTCAGAATGAGAGAACATCAGCTGATAAAAACATCACAATAATCCACAAGTAATCCACATGACAGGATTTGTTTCTTACAAACACAGTGTTCCACTTCACAATACATTAATTGATGGACTGGAGTGGTGTGGATTACTTGTGGATTACTGTGATGTTTTTATCAGCTGTTTGGACTCTCATTCTGACGGCACCCATTCACTGCAGAGGATCCATTGGTGAGCAAGTGATGTAATGATACATTTCTCCAAATCTGTTCCAATGAAGAAACAAACTCATCTACATCTTGGATATAGATTTTCAGTAAGTTTTCATTTTTGGGTGAACTGTTCCTTTAATACAGGGGTGCCCAAACTCGGTCCTGGAGGGCCGGTGTCCTGCAGAGTTTAGCTCCAACTTGCCTCAACACACCTGCCTTCAAGTTTCTAGTATGCCTAGTAAGAGCTTGATTAGCTGGTTCAGGTGTGTTTAATTGGGGTTGGAGCTAAACTCTTCAGGACACCGGCCCTCCAGGACCGAGCTTGGGCACCCCTGGTTTAATATATTGGCTGTTAAAAATCACTTTAATTAAATGCAATACTGAAATACAATGCATTATTATTATTTATCCTTAATTGCATATTGGCCTTTAAGCAGTTCTCTTGTTAATTCCCCAATCAGTTTCTTAATCAGATTTATAAAGACTGGCAAACATGTTTGTCAAGGATTTTATTGGGCCAGATTTTGACTACAAATGTTGTTAAGGCCTCTGAGAACGCTGATTATCTCCATTCAAAAACAAACCTGACTTGCAGAATCAACAGTAAACAAGCCGGTTTGTCCAGATATCTGACCTGCATGCATTTTTACAGTTTGCAAATGCATAAGGGCATTCATTGCACTTATAGAATCTAGCTTTCAGCACATTATCATGAATTTTGGAGTATATTTTGTATTTTTATGGTGTGTGAGGGCTAAATAATAATCACGCACCTCCTGGTTCAGGAAACAGTAGAGAACCGCCACAATAAGACCCTTAAGAAAATCAATGAAGAGAAAGTCAGTTTCTGTAAATTGAAGAAAATGTTCCTCAGATCAAATCCATCTCTCTTCCTCTCCCTTTCATCTCAGATTGAGTGTTTTGAGACAAAACTATTTTATGCTGTTAACACTATTTCTGCTGGATTTTTGCAGGTGCATAGTACACCATTTATGCATTATCATGGATGTATCAGTGTGTTTTGAGTCATCCTGATCCTAATCCTTCAAGAGCATCCATGAGATTAAAATGTATGAAGATTCAGTGCTAAAGTACACATCCGCAGTGAAGAATCAACTGGCAGTGTGAGAGTTAAAGGGGTCATATGATGCTGCTAAAAAGAACATTATTTTTCGCTTTCACAACGAAACACACAGCGCCTTCACGACATGGCGGCAGCAACAATACTACAGCGAGAATAAAAGTTATGCCTTCTTTCTTTGCGTGAACATTTGGGCGGTGTTATGCAAATCTTCCCACACAGTGACATAGACATGTGGGGGCGTGTTTAAACGAGGCGTTTTAGGAGGGCGTGGACAAGTCTTAATTTTTATAAAGAATCTCTCTTTGGATTTGAGACTTTAGTCTTTGCAACTTTACAGATCTTCTTTATGCACCAAGAGCTTGTAACACTCCAAAGAGAAAGGAAACATTTTAATTGCATCATATGACCCCTTTAATCCAGATAATTCCACAGTAATGACATCCAACAGCTGTGACTGTTCAGGTGTGACTCTGAATTTAAACATGATAGGAATTGTTCATTAATTTGTATGCTGTTAATTGTTGAACAAATTAATCTTTTAAACTGGTTGTTTTTAGTGAATGAAAAACATACAGCACAACTAATGAAGTTGGATTCACAAACAAATTATTCTTTTTAGCGAATCAAAAACAGACCAAACAATCAGTGAAGTCTGATTCACGAGCAAATGACTTTTATGAGCCTATCCTTGTAATAAACAATTCAAAAAGACTCAAAAACTTTCTATACATGTTTACATTTCCAAAATTGGAAGTTTTTCATTTTAGAATAATTCTGCACATAATAGTCAATGTCTAACACAAGAAATTCAATTTAAAAATGGTATCCACAGAACAGATTGTACTCTTCAAATTTCTACTTTTGTGTTCCACAGAAAAATAACAGCATACAGGTTTGGAATGACACAAGGATGAGTAAATAATGGCACAACTGTCATTTTCAAGAGAACTATCTCTGTACTTTCAGATCAATTAGGTAGATAAGGCACACACAC
>NW_015544250.1:1048626-1068880 GCF_001515605.1 Sinocyclocheilus anshuiensis | reverse complement strand
GTCATGTTAATAGTGTCCTATGTGAACATGTTCTGCATTTATTTTCCCCAGGTTTTTGTTTTTTTTCTTGAAAATCGTATTTGAATGTGCGGGTGGGCAAATATGTTGTATGCACCCCTTCAATGTAATCGTGAGTTAGTTCAATGAAAATAAATAAATAAAAATAAATAGAATGAAGAAAATATTACATCTATATAATAAAAAAGATATACCTGAGAGAAAATTATGCATTTAACTGGTTGATTACCAACATTCTGCAACATATCTTCTTTTGTACTCAACAGAAGAAAGAAACTCATAGGTTTGCAACTTGAGGGTGACTAAATGATGACACGATTTCCATTTTTGGGTGAACTTTCCCTTACGTAAGCAGTGAAGGTACAAGTAGTTTTATAAATTTACATAAACATATTTGCATGCTATACTTTGTGATGAAAATATATAAAATATCAAATTTTTTATGAATAGGCACATATTGATTAGGTCAAATGGATTAACCCTGACAAAAGTCCTTGATATTCATGAAATATATTTTTTAAATATATGCTTATTTAAATAATTATCATGTGTATGCTACACCCATGATTGTTTGTTTATTTATTTACTTATTATTGAACATGCAGGTATTTTCATTCTTAGAGGTGTGTGTTAAATGAAAATAAATAAATAAATAAAAATAAATAGAATGAAGAAAATATTACATCTATATAATAAAAAAGGTATACCTGAAAGAAAATTACACTTTTTTTTAGGCCCATAGTATTCAATGGCTTACTGTAGTAGGTGATTTCATATAATAATGTAAATGTAAACTCATTACTTGTCTGAATTTCAACATTATAATCGAATCATAAGTCATAAAAAGAATTAGGGTCCTTGACCAATTAGAAGGAAATGCATCCAAACTGGATAAAGGGGCCTCAATATTTTGCCCCTTACAAGACATAATGTCATAACAGGGAGAAAATGATAATCTACAGCAATTAATCCCATGCGCTAGCTCTTTATCTTTCCATTCTTCCTTTTGTGTGACTGACACAGCTCGATGCAAAGCCGCAGGCTCACGTTGAAGTAGTCTGGGAGAAAGCTGAAGACCATGTAATGAGTGCCGAAGAGAGGGATGAGGAGGAGGGTGGACTTGGTCAGTCGCCTGAGGGGAGGAGAGATAAAGGATGAAGAGGAGGAAGGGTAAGAGTGTTATTGGGCAGATCAGTGCTGGGAGATTCTGGTGAGTGGACTTTATGGATTCAAATGAGTAAGAACATGATAAGGCATGACTTCAGACAACATTGTAAAGGAATAGTTCACAAAAAATCCAAATACTGTCAATTTTTACTCACCCTGTCATTCCTAATCTGCATGCTGTTAATTTTTGCATGTACAAAGGAAGTGAATAGGGACAGATGCTGTGAAATCTCCAAAAAGTAGCAGAGAGCATTGTAAAAGAAACATTAAAGTAGTCTTTTTGACTTGTAGGCTATACTTTGTGAGAAAGATCCTGCACATTCAGACTGGTCACACAATATGCAAGAAACCATGTCGTTTTGGCATCAATGATGGATGAATGCAGCATGAGATATATCAAGCAATTCACTTTCATTGTCTTCTGTGGAAAAATAAAAAACAGCAGCATGGTGATAAAATAATGACAATTTTCATTTTAGTGTGAACTGTTCCTTTATTAATTTGTGTCCTCTGTATTTGCACACTGATGTGAATATTCTTGAATGCATTATAAATACTGTGAGTAATGTTGTATTTATATCTTCCAGTAATATAATTTCTTGTGTTTGTATTGTTCTTCATACAGTATGTGAGCCAGATAAAAATTAATATGTATGAATGTAAACATATCTGCAGTGATTATTATAATTGCTGATTTTAAAACACAAATGAAAAATGTATTAGTTATTTATAGAACCATCATTCTGAGCTTAAAGGGAAAGTTCGTCCAAAAAAAATGGAAATTCATCTTCTCACACTCTAAACCTATGATTTTCTTTCTTCATAGAATACAGAGGTTTAGTTGCTTTTTTCATAAAACAAATCTGTATAAAGAACTGTTGCATAAACGTAGTCTATATAACTTGTACACAATATAAGTCTTCTGAAGTCAACTTTGTGTGAAATTGAAAGTTTATTCACTAAAATTTAATCATATTTTAATCATACTGGGTGAGCTATTCCTTTAAATATAGATATTTTGAGGTCCCTCAATGTTAAATATATTACAATTTCACTCACAGATCAATGAACTCGCTGTGTTTTTCTAAATTAGCACCACTGCACACAGTTTTAATGCAAAACCATCAAATAATCTGACAGAAACTCTTAAAAACACAGATCCCAGAGAGTGTAGCTGTCATTCACAGGCCTGTGTGACATCTGCATATGTATGAGTATGAATATAAACACAACAGCAGCAAACACTCATTTTTGCTAAAAACAAAGAGCCTCTTCATGATAACACCATTAACAGGCCACATAACCAAACACATACACACATCTCTCTCCAGATATTGTGTATGAGCTGTGCAATGTACTGGAAATCACCCTCTGACACGTGGATGTAAAAACAGTATTGAAATTTGATTGTTATGTTGCTTGGCAACAGCCTACAGTTTGGCTATATGAACTGGCGGAAGATTTGTTTATTGTGATTTTTGTTATTATTAAAACTGTTTCAATCGATTACAGTTCGAGTACAATTAAGAGACTTCTTTCAAAAACATTAAAAAAATCTTAATTATTCAAAACTTCTGATCACCAGTGTATATAAATAAAGAAAAGGAAAGCTCATTCAAACTATAATAATTCAAAAATAACTCTGCTTGCGGGTTATCTATTAAAATACCTAAAATAGCAAAAGCAATCTTATTTCCAGTGGTTGTCATAATCACCAGTGCTGCTATCTGCAGGTTTCTATGGGGGGGAAGTAAGTACAGTAGAAATGCTTTAGAGGCTGAAAGAACAAAGCCACGGCACTTAAGAGAATCACACTTCCATCAGCCGCAGTGGCTAAAAATTATCAAAGGATCCTTACAGTGACAATGACGTGTCGAGTCCACAACAATCTCCTTCAGCGGCATTCTGGGAACTGTGAGGTTTGCTTCAGCTGTACATCTGTAGTGCTTATCCATGGATCTCAAAGTCTCGCTCCATGCATTTCATTACCACATCCCTGGAGTTCTTGTGTGTTTATAGGATATAAAAGAGCCACTTTTGCATAACATCCTGTCCTGTCTACTTCAGTACTATAAGATATTATTTGTAAATAATTTGACTTTACAATGATTTTCTATATGAACTTACTATATTCTTGCAGCATGTATTAATGTTGGTTAATGTTAGCATCCAAAGATATTACTACATTACAGTTAAAATTGTTAGTAAAACTAAAACTATTAAAAAGTATTTTCGGTAATTAAGTTGAAATAAAATAAAACATAAATATTAGATGAAAAACTTATATTAGAAACAAATATGAGAAATGTTGCCCTGGCAACTAACTGAAATACGCTGAAGTTCTAAAACGACTAAAACTGATAAAAAAAAATTATTAAAGCTAAGTAGAAATATTCAATTTAAAAAAAAAATGTCAAAAGTACATAAAGAAATTAAAATAAAATTTGCAAAAAAATAATAATTCAAAATATCAATAAATCCTATAATTGTATACAAATACTAAAATAACACTGCTACAGTATAATATTTGAGGAATATGTTAACAATAGTTCATGCATTCTAAACTGGAACAATAGTATATTTAAAAACTAACATTGCCTTTAAGTTCATAATACCTAATGCATTTAATAGTAAAGTTGATGTATTGAACCTATGAATTTGTTAGGCTTATTGTAAAGCTCCCATCACTTGAGCCACGCTATCCCACAATCCTCCTCCGCTCAGCTCCCATAGAGAATGAATTGAAAACACTCCACTCATGCATTTACTGTCCCGTTTTTGATATCCCTGCGCATGGGTTTGTGGTGTTGCCTTGATTTCTGTACCTGTACTGAGCCGAATTGTTGAACTGGATCAAGCGAGGGTTCAGTTTCTGCACCAGAATCCTGATAATGTTCATGAACAGAAAGAAGTTCACCTGGTTGGGAAGGAAAACAGGAAAATATGAGCTGAAAATATCTGTGTGTGAGCCAAATTCATTAATCTGTGTCCTCATGCTTTATCTCACCCCTATAGACACTACAATAGGACCCTTGATGATCCACCAATAAGGAGAATCTTCATTTATGTCCCAACACCTGACAAAAAAACAACAACAACAAAGGCCTGGATAAGACAGAGCTGATTCAAATCCTTTTCTTATCTCACACAATCCACTAAAAGACTCATTTCCTGTCTGATGTGAGCGCAGAGCAACTGTGGATCTAAAGAGGCAGTGAAATAATAAACACTCAACTGCTCTCAAAGATCATGTGACCAGGAAAAAGGTCATTCAAGTCATTCTGAACTGTTTTTGTATTTAAACTGTAGATCTTTTAGAATTTAAACTATAGATTTGAAAGTGTGAGTATTTCTTGCTAGTGTGTTCTGGGTGGTTGCTATGCGGCTGCTGAGGTGTTCTGAATGGTTTTAGTGTGTTGCTCTGCATTTTCCAGGGTGTTCTGGGTCATTGTTTACTTAGCCCCAAGTCTTGTAGCAGACTAGCTGCCAACTGAAAATATCAAAGGCGATGAGACTGAGTCTTGTAGTGCGTTCTTGGCTTTAAGAACTTGTTCAAATCCCTAAACCTAGTATGAACAAGCACCACTAAGTAAGGTAAAGAAAAATGTGCAATTACTCTGTGTCCTCAAAATACAGTCTAGAGCAGATCCAGAGGATGATGCAGACCAGGGGAAAACCTGCAAGAAAAGACAAGAGACAGACAAAAAGATTAAAGGGGTCATAGGGCGATTTCAATTTTTCCTTTCTCTTTGGAGTGTTACAAGCTCTTGGTGCATAAAGAAGATCTGTAAAGTTGAAAAGACTAAAGTCTCAAATCCAAAGAGATATTCTTTATAAAAGTTAAGAGTCAGCCACGCCTACCTAAAACGGCTCGTTCTAACACGCCCCCACATATCTATGTCACTATCTGGGAAGATTTGCATAATGCCGCCCAGATGTTCACGCAAAGAAAGAAGGCGTAACTTTTATTCTCGCTGTAGTATTGTTGCCGCCGCCATGTCGTGAAGGCGCTGTGTGCTTCGTTGTGAAAGCGAAACTACTTTGTTTGGCCTTCCAAAAGAGGACGATATCGCTTCGTCATGCCTAGAGCTGATCCGTGCTGGTCGCTGAGGAAATACATCAACTTCCCGCTGTGATCGCCGGATCGGATTTCACCGTGGTGAGTCCAGCCCGGGGTCGTCACATGTGGTTGCCGCAGGCATCACAATATGGTAAGGGGCGTAACATTTCCGTCACACGCTTGAGGTATTCGGCCAATCACAACGCACTGGATAGCTGGCCAATCAGAGCACACCTCGCTTTTTCAGACTGATGAGCTTTGTAAAAATCGACACGTTTCAGAAAGGCGGGGCATAGAGGAGAAACAATAATGTACAGTATGTGGAAAATAATGAACCTTTTTCTGTTTTTTTGAACCTTAAACTGCATAAACACATTTCATTACACCAAATACACAAAATAATGTTCTTTTTAGCAACATCATATGACCCCTTTAAGGCGTTAGTGAAAGGGAATCTTTCAGAGAGCGTTCAACGCAACTCTGTAAAAAAAAAAAAAACATAATAATCAAAAAAGCACAGATAATAAACCTAGAAGCTATTATTTTCAATGATGATCATGATAATGGCACTGCATGTAGAATAAGTCAGTTTGATTCAATTCAAAATTAATATTTTAAGCAATTATGAAAATAAGCTTAAACGTTTATGGAAATTATACAGCATTTAGACAGTGCTCATTAAGTATTAAACATTTGCACAAGAAAACATCAATTTTCAAGTGCTTTCTATCTAAAAATTAAAAAAGAGGGAGCTGATATCTTAAATATATTCATGAAATGCAGTTTGCAACCTCTTCCAACTTTCCAAAATGTGATTCAAAAGTATGTGAAGCAGAGAAAAAAAAAGTAGGACTTGATTTAATCCTCCAGGAATTGACTGAAAGCATTATACACCAGAATGTATCTCAGATTAAAACTAAAAATAATTCTTTAGAATAACATGCGCTGATCACTGACAATAAAACTGATCATTCACAATAAAACCGGGAGCAGGTATAAGAACAAGAGCATCGACAATGTCATTTGAACTGTTTGTTCTTTCAACTGTCTGCTCAAATCAAAGACGATAGAAATGCCAATCACATAAATTGTTCTGACACTTCTCAGCCCTCCCCGTGTAACAGAGACAAGGAGAGAGAGACAGAGAAATATAAATGGAAACTGAGAAACAGAAGGATCATGCTGTACTTCACTGATTGGAGTGACTGAGGCTGTAATAGCTGCTAACATAAGAAAAATAATAGGTTTCAGAAATACACATCATAATGTACAGTCAGTAATGTAATGGTCATTATTGCAAAAATAAAACCCTAGACTGATCGTGATGTGACACAGAGCACATACATTATTCTTTACATACATACTGTATACTTCCATTCAAATTATTAGAGTGGTTAAAATGTTTTAATGTTTTATTCTTTTATGCTCAACAAGCACGTATTTATTTAATCAACAAATAAAGTAAAACAGTAATATTGTGAAAAAATTACTACAACTTAAAATAACTGCTTTCTATTTTAATATATTGTAAAAATTTATTTCAGTGATGCAAAGCTGAAATTTCAGCATCATTACTCCAGTCTTCAGTGTCACATGATCCTTCAGAAATCATTCTAATATGCTGCTCTGCTGCTCAACAAACCTTTATTATTATTGCTGAAAACAGTTGATTAATATTTTTGTGGAAACCATGATACATTTTTTTTTTCAGGATTCTTTGATGAATAGAACGTTCAAAAGAACAGCATTTATTTGAAATTTGACATTATAAATGACTTTATTGTCACTTGTAATCAATTTAATGAACTCTTGTTGAATAAAAGCATTCAATTATTATTATTATCAATGTTGAAAACAGTTGTGTGTATATATACCATTTGAGTATCCTGACACTGCAACACTCACTCAACCAATAGCATAAGTTTGGGGCGGGACTACGTGTAAATTTGACCAATGGCAGATGGGATGTGTTGGGGATGGGATGTGTCATTATTTTGCCATTTAATTTGGTCTTTGGTGACATTTTTTGGTCACACCGCAACTATAACCATAATGACACAGAAGAATGATATCGTTGGATTTTTTTCCAGCTGATAAACAATAAATACATTGACAGCCAATCAGAATCCATCCTGCTTTAAAGGGGTCCTATTATGCTCTTTTACAAAGTCTTGCTTTTGTTTTGGGGGTGTACTAGAACAGGCTCTCATAGGTTGTTCGAAAAACACATTATTTTTCACATATTTACATTATTACAACACCTCTCTCCCCAGTCTGGCATGAACGGCTCGAATAGTTCCTGTATCAAATGAAGACCCGCCTTCTGAAATACGAAATGTGCTGTAATTGGTTAGCTGGGCCAGTGTGTGCTGTGATTGGTTAGCTGGGCCAGTGTGTGTTGTGATTGGTTAGCTGGGCCAGTGTGTGCTGTGATTGGTTAGCTGGGCCAGTGTACGCTGTGATTGGCAGCACTCGGCGCCTGGTCGGGAAATGTCATGTCCCTTACCATAGCCGCCTGCAAGCTTCAGTGTAAATATTGCGTCAAAATCAAATCAATTTGAGCGCTATTTAAACCCAGATGATTGTAACCACTCTAAGTTCGTCTGCCTTGTGAAAACTAGCGTGTCTCCGACATTGTGATTACACAGTTGAAAATGTGAAAAAGCATAATAGGACCCCTTTAAAAGAGCTTGAGCATTTAAAGTGACAGACGACAAAAATGCAACGCACTTATAATAAACACAATATTATTGTACGTTGGTGTGGACATTAATATAGTCATCGTTATAGTTATCTTTATAGCTATCATTCTTGGTGTGAACAGTTACAAAAATAATATCAGGACAACAAACTAAATTTCATTTTTCCCTTTTTGTTCCTTTAATAACTCACATAGTCTACACTAGTAGATGAACCTCATTTGTGATGGCCAGAG
This sequence comes from Sinocyclocheilus anshuiensis, assembly GCF_001515605.1. Lineage (NCBI taxonomy): Eukaryota > Metazoa > Chordata > Actinopteri > Cypriniformes > Cyprinidae > Sinocyclocheilus > Sinocyclocheilus anshuiensis. Next base: position 1,060,700 of record NW_015544250.1, on the reverse strand, counting down.
GAAAGAGTGTGAGAGAGGACAGGGCCAGATGGCTGTAGGGACAGATATGAGCGTCTCACCCCAGCCCAGCAGAGCGAAACTCCAGAGACAGCGGCGGCTGCGCGGGAAGGCCGAGACCAGCAGAAAGTTCAAATACACGGCTTCAACCAGCAACCAGAAGAAATTAGTCATGACGCAATAATGACAAAGTACCACTGACGCCTTACAGGCCGCCTGCGGAGAGAGAGAGAGGAAGAGATAGAGAGAGATGCTGAGAATGATAAACAGGGCATGACGGCAAAAAAACAAGAGGAAGAGATAAACAGATGGAGAAAGCAGAAACTCAGCGGGAAATAAAGGAAGGTGAAAAATAAATGCAGCTAGAAGTTATCAAGGAACTTTCCATAAACAGGGCACAAAATAGAGTCTAATAAACTCTTAATTCATTTTTAATTACTTTTTTATTTTTTTTAAATAAAAAGGTGCTTTTTCAGACCTTCAGTTAAGCTCCAATAATTAAAATAAATACACTTCTGTTCAAAAGTTTTAGCTCAGTAAGATTTTTTTTTTTAATCAATCAATTAAAAATTGTATTCAGCAAACATGCATTAATCAAAATGTACAGTAAACTGACAGTAAAGACATATTGTTACAGAAGATTTATATTTCCAATAAAAGCTGTTCTTTTGCTTTCTATACATAAAAGAATCCTGAAAAAAAAATGTATCATGGTTTCCACAAAAATATGAAGCATCACAACTGTTTTCAACATTGATAATAATCAGAAATGTTTCTTAAGCAGCAAATCAGCATATTAGACTGATTTCTGAAGGATCATGTGACACTGAAGACTGGAGTAATGATGCTGAAAATTCAGCTTTGCATCACAGGAATAAATTACATTCTAACATAGATTCAAATAGAAAACAGTTATTTTAAATTGTAATAATATTTCACAATATTACAGTTTTTACTGTATTTTTGATCAAATAAATGCAGCCTTGATGAACCTAAGACACTTCTTTCAAAAACATTAAAAAATCTTGAAGCCCCCAAATGGTAGTGTATCTTAAAATATTATGCTTTCGGGACTTAAATAAGTAAATTTAATTGTTGTTGTTTTTTTTGTCCTGTATCTTCTGATTGGCTGTGATTTTATGGCATCATGCATCAGTTTTTTGTTGTCACATCATGCCTGGCTACACAATATAAGGCAACATCGCATACATCCTTCATGGAGAAAGCAATCCCAGAATGCATTGTGACAACTGACAAGATGGTGAATGGAGTCAAAAGAAATGTCAAATATAAATACAGTTATGACGACTTAAAAAAAAAACCTGTCACACATCCGTTGAGTTATTTGAGTGACAAGTGGAGAGTGTGAAGTCAGTCAGGTTTGTACAGTACTTTTCACAGGAAAGGCTGTCAGGACTGTGGTGTTGATGGACTCACTGTAGAGAGTGTGCAGTGATCTGTGTCGTCACTGGAGAACAGCGTGGCATCTTTGATAAACACAGCCACCGATTTCAGGATGAAGGTGAAAAACAGCTGCATGTGGATGTAGTTTCGAGCACAGTGTAATCGCCTACAGAATACAAACAACAGGTCAGTTTTTTCATTTTAAAGAACACAGTTTTTGAACAATGTTTGAAAATTATTTAAAGATGTATAGCCAGTGTCAGGTTTATGTAAAAAAAAAAAAAGTAGCTAGATATGCTAAAATTACTCACAAAATAGACTAAATATATTAAAGCAGTCCTTTTTTTTTACAATAACTTTCAGGTTATGTGAGTGGATTCTGTGTTTAGGTTTGGAATTTTTTTTTTTTGTTCATCAATAAGAACGCATTGTAAAGGCACAGTACCTGAAGAGCAGCAGTATTGCCACGGCAACAGAGAGCGACAGCAGTGATGCTCCATAACCAACAGTGTAGATCAGTTTCACAGTGGCAAAATACGACTCCTGAGGGACAAACAAGCAGAAATCAATTACATCTGAATGACCATGTTCAGGACACAGAGTCTGTTTGAATACAATAAACATAATTTTCTGGATAAACGGGTAAATCATTGAATGTGCACATCAATCAACCAAAAGATGCATCATTATTTGATCCAATGATGAATGAATGAATGAATAATAATTTGAATCAGACAGACAAAATGATGAAAGCCTAAAGCCTGTTTATACTGATTTTTTAAAATTAAACTTAAAATAATTTTTCAATATTTATTTTTTTTAAATGTAAGTAAAAGTTTACTCTTGCCTTTTTAGAGCATCACCGAAACACTATTTTCTTGTTTATCACTGTAAAGTTGCTTTGCAACAATCTGTATTGTAGAAAGCGCTGTATAAATAAAGGTGACTTGAATTGACACGACTAAAAAAAAAGTTAATTTTTAAAACATTAAATATAAAAAATAACTGAATAAATGTTACTAGATTAAAATTAAGTCAATTAAATGATTTATTATTATTATTTTATATTAACTTTTATAAAATGTATTTCTATATTAACTACATGCACTTATTTCATCATAAACTTAAAAACTATAAGCCAACTATAAACTATAAGTGAGAATTATGGCAGACAGACATAATTGTGAAAGCCTATAACCTGTTTATTCAGAAAAAAATAACATTCAAATTCAAATAAATCTAGTAAAATTTGATAGTTTAATCTTCAGTGAAAAATAAAATAAATAATATTATGATTACATTAAATATAAAGTATAGTATAAGTAATATTGAGTTAAATAAATGTTACTAGATTTAAATTCAGTCAGTAAAATTAGTTAGTCATTATTATTACTATTATGAAATATTTATTAATTTAGTAATTACAATGTACTAATCTATTTATAAATTAACTAAATTGATTTATTTCAACATAAAATTAAAAACCCAAAGTTGGTTTGAGTTCATATTGAGATTCTTGACTGTGTCTTTACAAATCTGAGACATTCTTCTGAAACTAGAGGAGGCGCAGATTACTGGGGTCTTTTTCTAGGAAGAACAACCTGAAAAGCAAGACATTTAAGCAAATGTGTATGGATAAAGTGGAAATAATTATCAAATATATGCAAGTATGAATTTCAGAGTATGTCTGACCTCTGGGATCTCGTCCTCAACACTGCAGGCCTCATGGTAAGCAGGGAACGGATGTGACCAGCCGCCAGCCGTGCAGTTACGACTCACTATCCCTAGAGTAATCCATTAAAGGTCAAAAGGTCAATGACAATAATGCAAGGCATTCTCTGCAAGCTTTTCAAAAAAAGGTTTAAATATGCTAATACGGTCACCCACCGGCACCTTCAAAATAAATGCATAAATGCAAGTTGGCATTTCATGTGGTTTGTATTGACTTTTTCTCTAGAGAATGAGATGCAATGCATAAAATTAGCTTGTGCTAAAGCTAAATGTGAAACGAAGTCTGTTTCCTTTTCTACACAAGACAGAGATACAAGGATGTAAGGCAGGGCCGTTTCTAGGCATAAACCCTATTCGCACGGGATTAGTATTATCTGGAGACCTTGTGTGATTTTGAAATTAACCCCCCACCTCTGAATTTCGTGTGGTGCATTCGCACGGGATAAGCGAAGCCTGTGATTTTACTCGAATTTACCGACTTATCTACCGGATACCCGGATGTCAAGGCTTTGAGAGTCCCGTTCTATGGTCCAGATGGATTTAAAAAAAAGAAAATAAATTAATATAGTTTCGTGCCCTGTGACATTTACATTTCACCAGGTTAAAATAGTATCTCAAGATTTATGCTTGATTTATTTGTAACACATTAACCTCAAAACCTTTTCAGCCCTTTCTATCTACAAATTGTATGGTGTAGTGATATAACAGCACCCAAAATACTATCAAACACTCCAACACAGCTCCATTCTTCGCGAAAGATGGATTATATATAAATTGGGGTGGGGGGCGTCAAATTGGCTAGAAACGGCCCTGATGTAAGGATTTGAATACAGTGTTGGTTGGTCGGGCTTAGACCAGGTTTAGTTTGTTATACTGTTGGATCTGTGGAGACTTTGAAAAGGTACTGCAAATATGAAAGCCTTTTTTGCTCAAACTTACAAATCCTTGAAATCGAGGCTGTGCATTTTACCATTTGAGGTTTCAATTCATATTTTCAAGGTAAATGTGTATTGTGAAAGCCCACAGACTGAAACCAACTGGTTTGCTCGCAGAAGCTGTTTATGTGGAAATGCATGTATGGAGTAGGGTTGAGCAAACTCTCTTTCTATTCATTAGATAGAAACATTTCTATTTCTGAAATCCAAACAGTCAACCAATATTCTGTTCCAGACATTTCAATGTATTTTTATATAACCAATGTGCCCAATTATGTTTCTGTTATGGGTATTTAATTAAGTGCTTTCACCGCCAGTCGAAATTTTTTTAATTTTGCCAAACAGCATCACATAATGACCACAACATTCTTTTTAATCATTTTCAACTAATAAAAATGGTCCATTAAATTAAAGTTAGTTTATTAAGTACAATTAAATATGGGGAAATTGATGCTAATCTCTAGATACTGTAGCATCCCAAATGTTGTTTATAAAAAAATAATGCAATGTTTTAATTTAATGCTGTATAATTAAAAACAAGCATGGATAAGGCATAATGAAAAATTAAATATTTGTATTGATCAAATAATACTGTTATATGAAATGTTACATCTCAAGTGTTACAATTCAATGTTTTAATGTAATTCTATATAATAATGTGCATGGATAATTCACATTGAAAAAAATTCTTAAATTGGTTATTAATGTAATCCAATGTTTTAATTCAAAATTAAATATTTTAATTGAACAAATATTGTTGTGTGAATTGTTATCTGAAATGTCAGTTATTAATATAATAACAATATGCATGGATATTCCATGTAAAAAAAAATGTTTGTGTCTCATTTATCATATAATCCTGGTACGTCAATTTCTTTTTATTTCAATCCTATTTATACATGAATTTCAATTTAAATTCAGATTACAATTATGCATCCTGTTTGCCACTTTTACCTAATTCACATTCATGTACTGAACTTTTAAATTGAGTTTCGAATCATGCACAAGTCTGATGTGGACGGTGTGGTTGTGTGTCGTACCCGTGTTGTTCTTGATGACAGAGAAAACAGCAGGACAGGGCAAGTGGATCGTCTCACCCACTGCAGCCCTGGGCCAACACACTACTGAATCCCATACTGGCAGACAATCTTCACAACACACACACACACACACACACACATGAAGAGCATGTGTTTATACAGTAAATACCCATGCACTCAAGCACCATCTGACAGGCTATCTGTGGCATGTAACAGCTAGAATTTGCTATATAAACGTCCAGTTTTCCACATTGGATTGGCACAAGTACATCTGTGCATGCGAATCCCCTGCAAAGCCGCTGCCAAACACGACTTCACTTCTGGGATCCACTGGGAAACACAAATGCAAGGCACTGCATTACAATGAGTCTGATCTTGTACTAAACTCTGTCTCTGAATGTCACCACTGACAGCTTATGGCAGTGTTAAATGCTATGCAGATGTGATTTATTTTTAAATGACATCTCATGGGTTTGTGACTTGTTTTCGTGTCATTTAAAATAAAAAAAATGTAGAGTTTAAAAGTCAAAAAGTTAAAACGCTTGACAGGAGAAATTACTGATGATGTTATGGTTTAAAATATTTGTTTTAGAAATAACACAGAAATAAAAAATATAGTAAATTATTTTACAGTTGCAGAATTTCCAGTTTGGGGTCAGTTTTTGCAAGATTTAATAAAGTATTTTGAAAGAATTTAACGTATTGTAACATTTATAATGTTACAATAGATTTCTGTTTCAAATAAATGCTGTTCTTTTGAACTTTCTCTTCATCAAAGAATCCTGAAAAAAATGTATCATGGTTTCCACAAAAACAATCATCAGCACAACTGTTTTCAACATTGATAATAATCAGAAATGTTTCTTGAGCAGCAAATCAGCATATTAGAATGATTTCTGAAGGATCATGTGACACTGAAGACTGGAGGAATGATGCAAAGAAAAATCGGAGAAGCAGGATGCCTAAACAAAAGTCTCCATTTGCTCTCAATTGAAACTCAGCGCTCTTTAGCATGCTTCTCATATCCTAAGGGTAAAAACCCCTTCAACATCTAATCAGGAGCGTCTGTTTATTTCTACCTGAGGAGCTGCTGAGGTTCCCAAGATCTGTGATCTCTCTGAGACACCGCTGTTCATCTCTTGCCAACTGAAAGATATACTCACACTCAGGATGCAAACTAGACAACACCTGCCAAGAGAGAAAATTAAATGAGTGAGTGGTGCATAAAAATGCCTTATTACACAACACTTAAAGATCCATCTTCAGACACTCACGCTCAAAAAAAAAATTACAATCAATTGCAAATGCAATCCTGACCCACTTTCCAAACACAGAGAGAGCATGTGCTTATGTGCATAGTAAAAAAGATTGAAATTGTAATGGTATTAACAGCACAGAAACACATTACTTCTGACTGCATTGGCAGAAAGGTGACATTTCTTCTTTTCAATGGATAGTCGATCTGGGATTTCAAATTATTGTAGCCTCTGTAATGGCTGTTAAAATTACAATCAATTGCAAATGCAATCCTGACCCACTTTCCAAACACAGAGAGAGCATGTGCTTATGTGCATGGTAAAAAAGATTGAAATTGTAATGGTATTAACAGCACAGAAACACATTACTTCTGACTGCATTAGCAGAAAGGTGACATTTCTTCTTTTCAATGGATAGTCGATCTGGGATTTCAAATGATTGTAGCCTCTGTAATGGCTGTTAATGAAGTAGCCCTCGTCAAAAACCATTTCAACATACGTACTGTATGCACAAACACATGCACATATGCATGCATTAATTATGTACATGTAATCACAGCGCTGATTCAGAGTGTCTCCAATCAAACACTTCAATGTGAGTTTATGCAGGTTAAAATGTTACTATGATCTCTAGCAGCATTTCAAAGCACTCGCAATCAAAGTCTCACAGGAAACGCTGCCTTTGTGCTGGAAATATTCAGGGAAATTTTATTGTTCAAAAAGGTTCAAGAAACCAGTATTTCAGCGGCTCAAAGTAACAGGTCCAGATATTACAGAAGCAGCAAATATAACAAATATAGATTTTCAACGGCCTTTCAAAAACTATTAAACCCCCCAATGCACGGTAAACATGTGGTACCAATAGTTCATAATATTCCATAAATCATTTATAGTAAAGTTGCTGAAATGAAAAGAGAACTGATTTTTTCACAACATTTACTCAAAATTCACACACAAAAATCTAAGAAAATATTTCTTAGGAAATGTATTAATCATTTTATAGCCATATATATGTAAGGGATAATGCACGGCTAGCTGTGCATTAAACGATTTTAATGCACGACGTGGAGGCCAAGAACCCTGGTTGCCTCTGCAGAGTGCATTAAAATCATTTAATGCACAGCTAGCCGTGCATTATCCCGCTTATACCATGGTCATTTGCCAGCAGTGACAAGCTAAAGCTGTTAATGATGCTTGAAGCGCAATATTTGACCGGAAGGGTAAAACTATTTTCGTCAGTTACGGCTCATTAGCTCTAGCATTCTGTCCGCTTCAAATCAGACAGAGCTATGAAGTAGTGCGGTAAGACCACATTTATTTTAGTGAATTATAGCATTTATGCCGAGTTCACACTGCACGATTTTAGCCCGATTTTTCACTCGCCGACAGGTTTTGCGAAATCGCGGACAAATGCCCGAAATCGGAGGCAAATCGGTGCTCGTTCACGCGAGTGACAATCACGCAGTGTGAATTATCAAAGACGCGATCTGAGGGAATCGCCAACGCCCGTGAAATATTTGGCATGCTAAATATCTGGAGCTGTCGGTGATTCACAATCACGCTGTGTGAAATGAGTTCTGACTGAAAAACACATCGGCGATGACCAATGAGAGACCAAGATACAGGGCAGCGGGAAGTTCGGGGAGGAGTTATATGAAACGTAGTTTGCGGACCAGTGTTGCGATTGCCATCGGATGTTTTTTATGTCAGCAGGTTGAAGCGACCCCAATAACGTGATATTTAGGCCCTGGAATGTGAATTGTACCAGGAGAACCCGGCAAAAAAAAATATGTATTTTACCCCCCGAACACGATTTTTACTGGGGGACCCCTCGAAAGCAATTGGGCTATTTTCAGGCTAGTTTTGAGTAGTAATTGGGCGGGTTTTGTAGCACATCTCTGAGGAGCCACGTTGCCCTTCGTTGCTCGTAAGTCATTTGTCCCTGTGTGGACTACGATGTGCTTGTAAGCAGGGTGCGAATTACGGGGGGTTTGAGCGGGTCTGACCCCCCTAAAGAAGGCTTGATCCCCCCTGATGGACGTCAAAACTAAATGTAGGGGGTATGAATGCAAATCTGCAGTGTCCCTTCAATTATGCCAAACTATTGATCGCTCGTTCACCGCTTCCCTTCTTCTGTCATTACACCATATGCTGTCTTTCTTGAATAATTTCCTCTTTCATTTTCTTCTTGACTTTTTGAGGTTTGATCTCAGAATAGGGGTGTTTATTAGCCAAATAAGCTGCATTTAGAAATAGTTTGACTGTGGTTTGCTTCAAGATCACTTACAGTATAAGCAGGGTGCGAATTACGGGGGAGTTTGGGGGGGTCTGACCCCCCTAAAGAAGGCTTGATCCCCCCTGATGGACGTCAAAACTAAATGTAGGGGGGGTTGGATAGAAAGTAGCCAATGCATAATATGGAGATTTACTTGCAAATATCGAGACTCGAACCCGCAACCTTTGGGTTACGAGTCCGACTCTCTAACCATTACCATACTGAGTACAGGTTCTGTACTCTCACACAGCAGCTCTATCTCATTCTAATCATCTCATATGTACAGGTTTTTCTCTACGTTTATCTCTTCATCTGCTTCTTTTTAATCCTCAAGCCTTAGAGACGCAGTAAGACTGATATTATCACTTGCCATTTTCAGTCTCTTCAGGAAAAAAATAAAAGCACAGTTGGAAAACAGAAGTGGAGGGAAAACTAGAAAAACTATTCAATCAAACAATATCAAATAATGAGAAAGTGGTGTGTTTTTAGAAAAATTCGGCTCCTGCACATTACAACCAGGGTTTTTAGATAACTAAAACATTTTGATCTGACATGAAGCTGAAATAAATTAAAATATAAATATTAGAGAAAATGCTATATAGCAATGTATTATTTTGTATACATATTAGAAATATTGGAAATATTATAGACTAAATAAAAATGAGAAAAGTTGCCTTGGCAACTAACTGAAATATGTTTAACTTGAAGCACCAAATAAACTAATAAATAAATATTTAAAACGATAATATAATGAGTTGTAGACAATCTGGCATTGTAACGACGATTGTTGGCTCTATGATGAATTGCTTTGTTCCACTTTTGTAAGTGTCTTTAGATAAAAATACATATGTAATGCTAAATGTAAAAGCAAATGAGTTTATCCCTGACAAACCTCCGTATAGTCCCATATAGCCACTTGTTAACAACTGCCTTTCTCTAAGCAAAAAGCTTTTTAAAAAATCAGCCTTCGTTTGGTCAGTTTTCACTTGTCAGGATTTCTGAAGAACATTGCTGTCGCCTTCTCCTAGCATCCATTATCCAAAATCCAAATGAAAATATGCAACACATCCATATCATTACTGTCATCATAATAGGCATCATTTCTGAACTGGCAGCGTATGGGAAGCAGATGTGACCGGAATATGAACGCAACATGCAAAATCTCATGTTAAGAGTTTTCCTCCCATAGAAAACCATTATTTGAAAAGCAATACATTACACGTTAAGCAGCAAGCGCATTAAAGGGATAGTTCACCCAAAAATGAAAATTACCCCATGATTTAATCACACTCAAGGCATCCTATAGGTGTATATGACTTTTTTTCTTTCAGATTAATCCAATCGAAGTTATGAAAAAGAATGTCCTGGCTCTTCCAAGCTTTATAATGGAAGTGAATGGGTGGTTTTTTTCAATAGTCCAAAAGAAGTCCAATAAAACACATCCATCCATCATAAAAAGTGTCCCATACGTCTCCGAGGGGTAAATAAAGGCATCCTGAAGCGAATCGATGTGCTTTTGTAATCCGATTGGATTCATCTGAAGGAAGAAAGTTATATATACATCTAGGATGCCTTGAGGGTGAGTAAATTAATTTTTTGGGTGAATTATCCCTTTAATGCGCATGTAATGTATTGCTTCCATATTCTAGGCTATTATGCTTGTCTGTAAATATGCTTTATTAATAAGGTGTTTACTGAATTTGGACCTTCAGTGTTACTGTTTTAGTAGGCTACATTACATTAAGCGTTTTTCACGTTAAGCGTTTGTAAAACAGTCCACGGCCACACCCCCGCGCTAATGGTACAGCCCACAGCGCAAATTGCAAGGAAAAAATTGAACAATTTTAAATAGTTTAGATTTCATTGATTCATTTATCATTTTATCATTTAGCAAAAGTAAAATTGAAATAAACAAAACAAAGAAATGGCAATTATTAATTTAAGAAGCAACTGAAAAAAATAATGAAAAAAATGAATGTTTGGTTTCATTTTTTTTTATTATTGCATTTTCACCATATGGTCTGAAAATTGAATTGTGAAGCGTTACATGGACCCTAGAGAGCGGAGTAGTTCTGTTGCTCTGCGTCTTGAAGAAACATTAGTTTGACGAAATGTATACACTCACTGTTTTGCTGCATGAGTCAGTGCATGTGTGTAAAACTCTTCTCAGTTGTGTAACCTCACCAGATATTTTCCTGCTTTTTCTGCTAGTAGAAAGGAAAGGTGAAAATAAAGCGGAAACACAATATACTGTTAGTGCTTATAAAAGCAGGTCAAGCTCAACTCACCCAACATCACCTCTGTAGTTTCACTAAGCTGCCCAAACTCTGCTCTGATAGCAATAATCCAGACAGAGCTCTGGAACCATTATACAATTTATTCTATTTTTAGAAAGCAAGACTAGAAACATCTCAAAACGCACTGGACTTGAATTGAGTTTGTGAGACAGGAATCCCCTGGGTGCTTTTTGTATAGGTGTTACTTCAAGTTGTTGCTTCAAGGTTACGTTATCCGTGGGGAAAAAAGAAGAATTAGGTTACTATTTGGGTGAAGCTCATGAATGCTGCCTGGGTCATATTTCAACCCAAAATCAAAAGAAATACAATAAATTACATTTTACACTAAGAACATGAAGCCTTTTTTTTCCAGCACTTAGATTTTGAGCATTGTGACATTGTTAATTTATTTCAAATAAAAAAATGTTGGCATGCTAATTATAAAAAGCTTGCAGAAAATACAGATTTTTGAGAATCACCCTTCAATCATTTGGTTTACTTTGCTGGATATAGCAAATTATGACAAAATAACCATTTGAAACTAGATAAATGGTCTATGCTTAATTTCATGAAGTGTGCAATTAATCGCGACTAATCACAGAAAAAGGGTGTGATTAATTAGATTAGACATTTTATCTATTGACTATATATGTGTGTGTGTGTGTGTGTGTGTGTGTGTGTGTGTGTGTGTGTGTGTATAGGCCTATACATTATACACGAGTGTGTTTATATTTGATTAATTATCAAAGAATATAACATATATCAACATTTTAACGTATTGTGTTTTGGTTTCATGTACAGTTTGTTCTGTTCATGATTCCTGTGTCCAGACAGGTTGATTTCTAATGCTGTATTATGATTATCAGAATTATATATTTTTAATTCAAGTAATGTTAAGAAAATTTGGAAGGAAAATGTGTTTACTTGTCATGTAAATAATGTCATGACTCACAATGCAAAATATTCCTTAAACTAGGCTTCTTAATCTGTATGCAGAATAGGTGTTCTTATTATTTAAGTGAAATATAACTGGGACATTTGTTTGTAAGTCATTCATGTAGTATCATGCTGTTTAAACTGATGGAATCAGTATCTTGGAGAGGTGAGGTGTCCAAGTCGCAACATCTAGCTACTGGGGTGCCTCAGGGCTCAGTTCTTGG
>NW_015544250.1:1046268-1046580 GCF_001515605.1 Sinocyclocheilus anshuiensis | reverse complement strand
ATTCTATTTTAATTCTACTTTATCTATATTTATCTTCTTTTTGTTTTTTTATTTAAAAAAAAAAAAACACTAGCTTTCTATTTTTTCTATTCCATCTACTTGTTTTTCTTTGTGTGTGTGTGTGTGTGTGTGTGTGTACACAGTATGTGTGTGTATATGTGCGTGTATAATATACTGTGTGTATAATATACTGTATATTACGGTGGCCGAGAAGTGCAAAGCAAATCACAATTCTGAAAACAAAATAACAATTCAGAAAGCACAACAACAATTCAGAAAACATTATAACAAGTCAGAAAACACAATGACAAG
>NW_015544250.1:986038-1046189 GCF_001515605.1 Sinocyclocheilus anshuiensis | reverse complement strand
CCGAGAAGTGCAAAACAAATCACAATTCTGAAAACAAAATAACAAATTACAAACGCAAATGCAAGTCTAAAAAACAAAATAACAATTCAGAAAGCACAACAACAATTCCAAAAACATTATAACAAGTCAGAAAACACAACGACAAATCCGAAAACAAATTTACAAGTCAGAAAACACAACGACAAATCAGACAAACCGGAAGAGGCTGGTATAGTTTGAGACAGCGCCATTGGTTAGGTCTGAAATTGTTCAGTTTGATTCATTTGGACAGATCACTCATGCACTGGATCAAAAAGAGCGAGGATATTCACCTACAATTCATTGTAGAAAACAAAACTTGTAAATGTCTTCTATCATTTGACAATAATGAAGCAGCTCTTTATTGCACGTGCAGCTTGTGAATGATTTATATCCATTTGTATCAAAATATGGGCACACTTTTTTGTGCCCCAGTACTGATGAAAGGCTAGAAATGACCTGGATATATTTAGAAATATATCTTGAATCTTTAAATTATGAATGCAACAATTAATCTGAAAATGTCACACAGACGGAACCACTGAAATTCACTGATGAATTCCAAAGGCCTGAAATGTTAATGTACTTCAGCGAAGAAAATAAAAAAGAAAATGCTTATTTGTACAGGCACTTAGTAAAAAACACCTGCGCCATATCAAATCACCTGTCTCGCTTACAGAGAGCTCTATTATACTGTGCATCCTCCCTGGAGAACATTAATCTCCATTCTACAGGACAGCGCACAGATCCATTAACTGCCCCGTTTCCAAGAAGGGTCCCCCAGTTCAGTTCGCAGATGGCGCTTGTGCCTCCACATTTACTTCATATTGAGGTTTTGCAGTGCATTTGCCAAGGAAATGGGCACACAAGTGCACAACCAAATGCACCAGAGGAAAGTTGAGAGCTCTCTTATTTTTGACAGCCAGAAAGCCTGAGATCATTTCAAAGCCTTCTCCTGGTGACGGCATTCACATACACCTGTATTTCCCAGCTCCTACAGGAGACGTAATGGATCATTCAAAACTAAAAGTCATCGTGAAACACAGATGAGATGACAACCTTTATTGCAAGAAGGTTAAATTAGACATGTGTCCAAAAATAACTGTATCTGACTCGCTCTCCAATCCACAAAGACAAAGGAGAATTCAACACTCCACAAAAGAGCGTTTTAATGGGACACCAATTTACCAAATGAGCTTCATTGCAGAGATCCCGTTAATTCACACAATAATTAATTATTATTAAGAAAGTCAGCTGAAAACCCCGCCCTCCAAGGATATTATAGAAAACCTGCTGACAGAAAACTCTACACGTAAAATGATTGACAGGCAAAGAGCCTTTTGATTGTCCAGGTATTCTAATTGGCTCAAACAGCGCGGGCTGCTCTCTCTCTCGCTATTTACAGAGTCTAGTGATAAACAGGTGTGGGGGAAAAAAAATCGCCTACTCCACCTTTATTAAAGCAGCGCATCAACGGGTGAGCAAACATGCACGCGGGATATATATTCCATGCAATAATTAGTTAAGTGCACATTGATTACGATCATATTCTCACGGAGCCAAAATAATGTTTAGTAAAACAATACAAAGTTAAAATAATACAAGAGATACGGAACACAAGGCTCAGTCTTCATTCTAAGCGCGTGGAATAATTTAATTAGCTTGCCAGACCACAAAAACCGATCAAAAGTCTGCAGTTATAAAGATGCTTCTTACACAAAATGTGCACTGCAAAAAGTGCACGCTATTATTTTCAGTGGTGAATAAATAAACGAGGTTGTGCTGTGCATACTCACAGTTGTAAGAGATGTCAACCACAGGATCCCGCGACACGAGCGCATGTCTCCAGCCGTGTCCACAGCGCGCGCTGACAGCTGTAGTTGGATCAAACGCTTTATAGACTGAATCTGGCCAATCAGAGGAGAGAGAGAGGAGAGAGCGCACATCATTCATAGTACTGCCTTCAAAACCTCTGCATCTCTGCTGCAGGCAGCGCATTGCACTTTTTACAGCTCGGTTTACTTTCCTCAAACCAGACAAGAACCTGTTTTTTAGTTGCTGCTTTGATATTCCTCAAACACTATTTGTTCTAAAACGGTAAAGCTTTGGGTTAAAATTGATTAATGTGTAGACTCAATTTAAAGTTCATGTGCAGATAATTTCATATTTAGGCGTACTACAGTATTTATTTTTATGGAAGCTACTTTTTATCTCGCAACTTTGAGATGTAAACTTAGAATTCTGTGGAAAAAAATCAGAACTGCACTCTAGAAAAAAAGGTTAATTGGGGTTCTATATAGAACCCTAGGGTTCTTTACTCAACTCCAAAGAACCCTTAATGACAAAAAGGTTCTATATAAGCAGAAAGAACCCTTTTTTGCACAAAACTACATTATATTTGTTTGTTGTATTATATTTGTTCAATTTTACTGACACCTTTCATTCTGAAGAAAATACATTTTAAGTGTATGTCTGCACTTTTTTAAGTTTAAGTTTTAAAATAATTGCCACATGATCCTCTACACTGAAAAAATGGCAACATCCAAATGAACTGGTTTCACTGAAGTCTAAAATACTTAGTATGACTGAATCAACCTAAATACATTAATTTATAGCAACAAAACTATCAGGTATAGAAATAAGTACATGTGTACTAGCAGTGAAGAAAGGTGGTTTACCGTGTTGTCCAGGCCTGAGTCTGCTATTTTGTCAATTTAAGAGGAAAAAAAATATACAAATAAAAGTGTGACTAAATAAACATGGATTTGTGTTAATTCCTGTAACTGTTGCACTGTTGCAAAATGATAAATTGCTAGTGATAAAGTATATGAGCAGCTTAAGTCTTAAAATTTAATTAAAATAAAACAAAAATGAAATCCATAAAATTATCCCATGATGGGAACCCCTAAAGGGTTCTATATAGATCTTTTTTCCTGGCTACAAAGAAGGGTTTTGATTGAACCCTTAAAAAAGGTTCTACAGTATATAAAACCTTTTTCTTGAGTGTGCAAGATACAAACATAATAATAATAATAATAATAATTCATTACTTTCTGTAATTAATAATAATAATAATTTCATTACTTACTATTTAATTACATTAATAATGTATTAATATTTAATTACATTAATAATAATAATAATTTCATTACTTTTCCAGTCAGAAAGTCATAATTTGACTTCCTGACTGGAAGACCTCAGGCAGTACGGGTCGGCAGCAACACAGCTCTTTTGCACTACAATCATTATATCTGCACTGTTGTTTACTTCACTGGTTTGCACTCTATCTGCTATGCGCCTTGTGCTGCTTTATATATTTTTTTACATTTTACCTTATTTGTATAATTGTATAGTTGTATTTTATATTTAAATCTGTATCTATCTGTATTTATGTTCTACTGTTAGTGTTATCTGTATGCACCAAGGGTCTGAGAGTAACGCAATTTCAATTCTCTGTGTGTATGTGCTGTACATGTGGAAGAATTGACAATAAAGCAGACTTGACTTGATTACAGTTATATAGCGCTTTTCTAGGCACTCAAAGCGCTTTACATTGTCAGGGGGTATCTCCTCCTCACCAGTGCTCACAAACATAGAATTGGGAGATAAACACTCTTAATTCTGAAGTAAATTGTTACTTTTTTCCACATGGAATAAATAAATAAAGTTAATTGCGACTATATTTCACAATTCTGACTTCTCAGAATTGCGACTTTATATCTTACAATTAGTAAGAACTCAGAATTGCGAGTAAAAGTCTGAACTGTGAGATAAAAAGTCGCAACTACCTTTTTAATATTTTTATTCCCTATAGCTGAAACTGGCTTCCATCATTTTTTTAAATGTAAATGTACTTTTTAAATACACTTAAATTGTGTACTCTGTATTTTTTGCCTTTTTTTTTTTTTTGCACAATTAATAGCATTTTTTAATAATATTAAATGATGTACACTTACTTGAGATGAAAACTTCAATGAATTTCACACTCCCTGAAAACGCAGTTTGATTCTACATGGAGAAGGTCGCCCCCTCATGTTGACATCACATGACCAACAATGTCACGCAAACCACCAAGTTACCAGCAGAAGGTCTATAATGATCTAGTGAGCAACACACCACATACTGTTTCCAGTACAGACTCAATTAGGCCTATTCAGAAAAATGTAAAAAGCCTGTTTATCATCATGTGCAGACAGACAAGAGTATGCCTATGAACAAGCGAAGCAGTTGCACTTAATGTTGAACTGATTCAACTTTATTACATTTAAAGGGTCCTGCAATTTGTAAACATTGCGCTGTGATTGCATAGATTCACAAATATCATCGAATTCAGTTACATTCATGAAATATTCACAATTTCCTGAACAACCCCTTCTAAAAGGTATTTAAAATGCATCAATTTATTTAAAATACCATTTGAAAATTCCTGTAAAACAGCAAGTCCTATTAGGAAAATATTTAAAATTGCACATAGTTCAAAAAGGAGCTTGAGATACAATATAAATATATAAACAGATCTTCTTAAGAGCAGCAGTCTAGGTCAGCTTTGTCACCTGGAAATTTATATGCGAAACTTACACCTGAATAAACATGTCTTGCATATTTGCTTTTCAAAGTTGTTAAAAACAAACAAAAAACAAGCACATTTAACAGCCTTAGTGTTCATATTACTAATGTTTGGCGATCTACCAGGATGACGATTCAGTGATGCATATACAGAAAGGAGGCATTCAAATTGAACGTCAAAAAATACTACGTATCTGAGCATCAGTAAACCAATTTTATAAGATCAAAAAACTGAGCCTTATATTTAGCAAAAATAGACTCTGTGCAAGTGCTAAATGACTACACAGTATCTGCCATTTAATTCAATATATTGTATACAAAATAGTGCATGGAGTGGATTAAATAAAAAGGGCCATATTTACCTGTATATATTGTGAATATATAATGCTTTAGATGACACAAGAATAGTGAGTAGATCAATTTTGCTGTCTTACCAGTGACAATTTGACCTAGTTGGTGGGGACTACAAAAAGACTATACTTTTACAGGACTCTGTCATGACACAACATCTTAGCATTCCGCTTTGAAAACACAGGAGAGTGTTGTAAACGCAGCTTACTGCTTTTGTGAATCATACAGTTTGAACTGGTATGAAATTCTCCTCATGTTCCTATAAAAAGACCTAATGCAGCATTTCTTTAAAAAAATATGCCAAAATAGTTAACTAGGGGAAAAAAGTTTTTTTTCCGGTGTACTTGGTAAACTCAGAGCACATACTATCGTGTTGGATAACTGTAGTGGAAGTGTAGTGTGATATCTTTGCAAACTGCAGCCATTTTTGGATATCTCCAAGTCTTGTTTGCAGAAAAAAAAAATCTTAAATTGTATTTTCTGTCATATGCAGATAGAAATTAAAATGACTTCTCTGAATTGCCAGTTTTTAAGGAATAAATCACTCAAAAACTTGCTTAAAATCTACTTGCCCTCAGGTCATCCAAGATGTAGTTGAGTTTGTTTCTTCATCAGAACAGATTTGTAGAAATGCAGCATTACATCACTTGCTTACCAATAGATCCTCTGCAGTGAATGTCTTGATGATTTGTTTCTTACAAACACGCAGCTTTTCACTTCACAATACATTAACTGATGGACTGGAGTGGTGTGGATTGCTTGTGGATTATTGTGATGTTTTTATCAGCTGTTTGGACTCTTATTCTGACGGCACCCATTCACTGCAGAGGATCCATTGGTGTGCAAGTGATGCAATGCTACATTTTTCCAAATATGTTCTGAGAAAGAAACAAACTCATCTACATATTGGATGGCCTGAGGATGAGTACATTTTCAGCAAATTTTTAAAACTATTTTTTAAGGCTTAAATTGTGATTGCCTCATATTCTTTGCATATTTACCTGTGTGAGCATCAATTGTCCTGTATCACTGATGCTTTGAATTCATCTGTAGTGTTTGTAAAATCAGTTTAAAATACTGAAGCCACAAAAAAAGTGTCAAAAGCAAGTACATATGCTGTAGAAACTGCTTCATAACACAGGTCACAGTGAATAACCTGAATGCTATCAGCGATAAAACATAACTAATACTATTCTAACCCATAAAACTCTTAAGCAGAAACCCTTGACCCACAGGAACAGGTCTGAGATGAATAAGGATAAAAATCAAACAAAGTTCCCACACACCACAAAGCCACATTTAAGGGAAGTCACTTCCATCATAGAGGATGGGCTTCTCGATGGTCAGGTGGTAGTTGACCTTCTTGGAGAGAAATCTGTAGAAAAGAAAGCACAGGAGAAACAGAGATTGTTTCATTCCATCCTTCCAATTAATAACTACACTGTCAAAAATATATATATTTTTAAAGTTGTAAATAAAACAAAGATTATTGCAGAATGTTTGAAAAGAAAATACTATTTCAGTTTTTCTACTTCACTATATTGTATTCAATGTGTTACTTGCCGTTTCTTTGTAAGTGTTAGCAGAATTTACTAGAAATATCTGAGTGAATATTGCTTCTATACCAATCTTTTTTTCAGTGTACTGATATCTTAAAAAGTAAGTCTAATTTTAGTGCATAAGCAGATAATAGCGCTGATATTGTTTCCAGTAGTTTGATGTTGCTAAGATAATGGTATGCATAAAGAACTCATAGCATGTATGATACTGTAAAATAATTTAAAATCAAGTTTTATATTTCTCAGTACTGAATGCAATTTGTATATTTCTCTCAACTGTGTCATCTTTATTTACTGAGCTTGTCACAAAGTGCATGCAATATCGTGCCATGAGTTTAAGATTTTCTGCCTTTTTAAGGCCTTAATTTGTGGATGGGTGAATGAATACTTTTAAGACCCACAGAAAGCCTGTAAAATGCACTGCACAACAAAAAACAGCCTGCATCATTTGACACTATAGTAAATATCAGCAAAATGCTATCAGTCAAAAGAGTAGATATTTTCTGTGAAGCACAAAAGCTCTGAAAGGTTCTCTGGAGTGTATAAATGTCAGCTGTGTGTTACTGTACCTGGAAAATGAGTTATCAAAGACGAGTGTATAGACTCCAGGATTGCGGACTTTCAGTTGGCCCTGTATGGTCTCTTTATGCGAGTTACAGCGTGTGAGAGGAATCAGAACCTGAACCACAGGGACATAAAATAGATTTAGCACTCTAAGAGGTAAAAGGGCTGCTTTATGGTTATCATTTTAAGGAGTGAGAACAGCTCCCAGAAGATGAAAAGAAGGATGCATTTGAGACACTGCCACACAGAAGGGACCTAACAATGCAAGCTGAGGCAACGTCTGTGATGTTTGTGAAGACATGCAGCAGTTTGCATTATCCTAACTGATTATTATTCAACATACAGTTATCATACAAAGTCTAATTTACTGTAAATAACAAAGTCAATGTTGGGTCAAACTTACCAAATTGGGATAAAGCTTAAATAAAGTAATATAAGTATTTGATGAAATCTTCAAAATCTTCCATTTAAAAATAAATAAGTTGAAATGCCAAAACTAAAATTTAAAAAAATAATACGTTGAAATATTAAAACTGAAATATAAACACAAAAACAATTAAATTAATAAACAAGAACTAATATAAATGACAAAAGAACATAAAATTACCAAAACTCAAACTGAAATTTAAGTGCAAACTGAAAATATACAAATAAATCTAATTCAAAATATTAATAAATACTAAACCGCATATAAAAAATATTAAAACAACACTGACTACAAGTTACCAAACACAAACTACATTAGAGCTACTTAGTCAGCCAATTTTGCTCTGGCAGATTTTATAATGTAATATTTATTAGTATTTAACTTACATTAAAAAAAATGAGATCTTAATTAGAATGAAAGCATCTAAAGTGCACACATAAAATAGCACTAAATTTAACTAAAATAATACAAAAATAATAACCCAGAATTTTCAATAAATTATTTTAAAAATTAGCAGGAAACAATGGTATTTAACTAAATATTATTTCGATATAAACAAGACAATGCAAAAGGTTTTAGGTCACTTTGCTTCCTTTTTGAAGCTTAAAAGCCTCATTTTCCATTCCATTGTATGGAAAAAACGTCTTCAGATATTCTCCACATAATTAAAATGTCCTCCTTTTTCACAGAAGGAAGTCAAAGTAAATAATGACAATTATAATATTAGAATATTTCTTCTAATTTATTTATTACTCCCCAACACTAAAAGTGGGGCAATATTTAGAGTTGTGATCTGAGCTCTGAGAAATCAGTTTTTAAGAGACAAAGAGATACCTATTACCAAGTTATATGAGACTCTGCAGAAATGCATTGCAGTTTTTAAAAGACTATCTACTGAGCATCACACTAACAAGGCCATTATTTTACATTGAGCAACTTTAGTGGTGGTCAACTCGTGCATGTGCGAATGAGTTGTCATTGGCAACCTTTGCATACCAAACAGGTGTTGAAGGCCATGTATGTGTGTGTTTGTTACCTTGGCCTGCTCAACAGGTGTGTCAAGTGTCTCTCTGTACACTACAGTGAAGGAGATGCTCTTGGGCTCGGAAGAGAAAACCCAGCTGATGATGGGCCCTCGGTCGCCCACAGTGATGGGAATGGCACTATAGCAACTGGACTTCACAAACAGTTCACGGGAACCATCACCGAAATGAAGAATCTCATCTATATCCAGAGGCACAGAGGCACTACAGAAAGACATGCACCCAATCAACAGAAATAATAATTGTGTAGCCGGATGATTGTGTCTGTGTGTGTGTGTGTGTGTGTGTGTGTGTATTCTATAGGCATATACTAACGTGAGTTCTCCTGACTTGAGGAGGGTGATTTCTGTATCCTGTATAGTAGGGACCATCTCTTCCTGTTCATCAGGGGTCACGTCACTCGATATGGTACTGTAAAAGACAATAATCACAACCTACCATAAATAGATGGAACATTTTTTGAAGCTAGAATGTTTGGAATGGTTGCCTGGATGTTGCTATGACATTGCTATGACAAGGGGTTTGAATGCTTGTTAACAGGTTGCTATGTGTTTGCTTGATGGACAAATCATAAAGAATAATCTGCCCTTATGTCTAAACTGTCTAAAAAGACAAATTAAAAATGCAAAATGTAAAAGTCACTCTTTTTTTTTTTTTTTAAAGAACAGTTCATTGAACTATGAAAACATTCTGTATCTTTCAGACCTCAAAACGTCCCAATACAAAAACTAAGCTGCAAAAATTAGTCCTCCTGAATTTGTGCAGCTGTATTATTTTAATTAATACAGATGAATACATTTGAAATTGAACGCATTAATTCCCAAATACACCACTTTTCAAAAATTTGGGGTCGGTAAGATTTCTGAAAGTCTCTTATGCTCACCAAGGCTGCATTTATTTAATCCAAAATACAGTAAAAACAGTAATTGTGCAATAATATTACAATTTCTATTTGAATATATTTTAAAATCTAATTTATTCCTGTGATGAAAAGCTGAATTTTCAGCGGTTGTACTGCTGAACATTTTTGTGAAAACAGTCATACATTTTTTCAGCATTTTTTGATGAATAGAAGGTTCAAAAGAACAGCATTTATTTGAAATAGAAATTTTTTGTAACATTATAAATGTCTTCACTGTCACTTTGATCAATAAAATCCATCCTCGCTGAATAAAATTACTTTCATAAAACAAATAAAAAAAATCTTAATGACCCTAAACTTTTTAACTTTGGGGGAAGTCGTGGCCTAATGGTTAGAGAGTCGGACTCATAACCCAAAGGTTGCGGGTTCGAGTCTCGTACCGGCAGGGATTGTAGGTGGGGGGAGTGAATGTACAGCGCTCTCTCCCACCTTCAATACCACGACTGAGGTGCCCTTGAGCAAGGCAAAAAAATGGTAATTAACACGCACATATTATGATGTGTTTGATGCAAACAATAAAAGAAAAATACTAAAAAACCACAATGACTCAAAAAATAAATAAATAAAAAATAAAAATCTTTCCATCAAAACTCTCTCCTTTCCCGGGGAGTGCATATAATTACAGAAACCTTGTTCACCCACAGGAAAATGATCTTTTGAGGTTGCTGTAGAATTATATGCCAGGCAGGTGCTCATCTCAGAGTGACAAATGTTAGGAAATGCACGCAAGATGGCATGAAACGCATAAATTGACAGTCATCATCCCCCCTGCAATCAGTCTCCCGGCAGGACTTCCTGTCTGTCTGTAACACTTATTTATGGAAGCATCACAGCACAATTTTCTAAACAGAGGCCTAGTGATGCAGCCTGGGGAATCTTGATAACACTGCTACAAATTGGACCATTCTAAGTGTGATTGTGAGGACATGGGAACATTTTAGTGCGTCCATTGTCTCTGGTCTTTTCTTTTTTGTGTGTGCAGATTGTGCACACTTCATACAGAAGTGCACAATTCTTTATATGATTTCATTTAATAAATGTGGTTCCTTATTTAGTCCCTTTATGATTCTTTTAAAGTTAAAAGAATGGAAAATATCTTGCAATAAAAAGATGCCTTTCAAATAGCCGTATTGCAATAATAAGTCTAAAAGCATCATTATTTGCAAAAACTACACACCTTAAGCAGCATATACCATAAAACTGAGCTTTTATTTTTGTTTACTTTTGCCTAAATTCAAATGGCAGAAGCATATCTGAAAACCAGGTTTAAAGTTTAAGATAGATTAGTTCACCAGGTACACTACTGTTTAAAAGTTTGGTGTCTGGAAGATTTTTTTTCTCTGTTTCTTATGCGTGTTATATTTGTTTGATCAAAAATATAGTAAAAAAAACAAAAAGTATAATTTTAAATGTTTTATTTTTACATTTTTACAATAGAATTTTCAGCATCATTACTCCAGTCTTCAGTGTCACATGATTCTTCAGAAATCATTCAAATATGCTGATTTGCTGCTCAAGAAACATTTCTTCTTATTATCAATGTTGAAAACAGTTGTTCTGCTTTTTTTAAGTGACACCTTTTTTCAGGATTCTTTGATGAATAGAAAGTTAAAAAGAACAGAATGTATTTGAAATAGAAATCTTTTGTAACATTACAGATGTCTTTGAAGTCACTTTTAATGCATCCTTGCTGAATAAAAGTATTGATTTCTTACAAAAATCTTACTGAACCCAAATTTCTGAACATTAGTGTATTTACAGGTGGTGTTGTCTGGGATTATTTGTGTGTGTGTGTGTGTGTGTGTGTGTGTGTGTGTGTGTGTATGTTTAAATCCTTACAGTTCTCCAGTTTGCCTTCCATCTCCTTCTTCCTCCTGTGACCCGGTGGTGGTGCGCGAGTCGCTGTCATATGTCTCATTCACTTCCTCCTCTGTTATGATGTCAAATGCCCCATCATCCGGTTTCTCACCAGGATCTGTAACTGCAAGTCAGGACACAGGACGTTATCAGCCACAATATGACATCGACCCATGAGAAATGTAAAATTAAGAATGCTGCCTTGCCAACTAACTGAAATAAAGTAAGTCGAAGTACTAAAATTACTACAACCAAAACTGAAATAAAAATAAATTCAAGCTAAATCGAAATCTTTAAAAAAACAAAAACTAATAAAATAAGAAAATGCACAAAAGAAAAATACTAAAACTTTAAAATTAAAATGAAATCTGAAAATATCTCTAAAAGCTCTAAATTCACTGAAGTTTTTAAGTATCCTTATCCAGGTTTGAATTACTGATGATACATAGATGGCGCTGTCACATGGTACTTTACTTTTCTCAGTGCTGGTCAGGATGGAGCAATCACAGACTGCAATGACTGTATATTGATTTTTGAAAATATCTAGATTGCTGGGGCTGATTTCTATATGCATGTCAGGTATCGAACCTTGAAATCAATAGGATTTGAAAAGTTATCCTTTCTTTTGTTCAAATGTCAAATGTCAGAATTTTGATTGTATCTGGCTTCTTGAACCAACAGACAGCTCCTTGAGAAAAACATACAGATATATTTATTAACAAGCAATATTTGCTGTCCAATACATCAATGACAGGACTGCTTGTTACAGTCAAAATTACGATGACAAAGCTCTCTGTAGCAAAATTCTGGTCTTTTAGCATTCAGGAATGGACTTCCTGGCCATTCAATCCATTCATAAAGACAATCTTCAGACACTAAAGATGAATGCCAGGCAGAGCAATATATTTAAGCACTTCTTCTCAATATGTGCTGCTGTATTCACACACTCCGAATGAAAAACCCACTCAACATTGACAGCACCTTTTTTCATCTCTGTGTGTATGTGCTGTACATGTCGAAGAATTGACAATAAAGCAGACTTGACTTGACTTTATCAGTACTTATGTAGAGAGTTTACAAGAAAGAACAGTAACTTTTATGCTTGCTAGGGGAGTTTTGAGGTGGCCTTAAATGGAAAAAGTTTCCTGAATTTAAAACGTAAAGCATAACTACTCAAGTAATTTTACATTCAAGACCTCCTGGGAAGTTCCTACTTACAAGACAGAAACTATGATATAATAAAGAATAAAATGGACAATTCAAATGTCTCTTTTTTCACTGTCAGGAGGCAGAAAGCTTTTTAGCACTAATGCAACACAATGAAGAGTAAATTATGCACATTTGGTGTGCAATTTAAGTTTTATCCATCATGAGAAATGCAAGTTAATTGCACGAATTGCATGAATCAGCTAAATGAGTCGTTTTCTGGCTACTCTTCATAAACAAAATGCATACAGATGAAACTACACAGTTAACATGTACATAATTACAACTTTTAAGGTGGCATTCATGTGCAATCAACTCTTAAGTATTTTTATGGTCTGTTTTTGGCTGCATCTGTACCTGTAACTCTTGGTGTGGGTATATAGGGTGGTGGTGGTAGACCGGCAGCATTTGCATGAGGCGGTGGTTGATTCTCTGACGAGCTGCTGAGTTCGGCTTTCGTGAATCTTTCCAC
Source organism: Sinocyclocheilus anshuiensis (assembly GCF_001515605.1). Taxonomy (NCBI): domain Eukaryota; kingdom Metazoa; phylum Chordata; class Actinopteri; order Cypriniformes; family Cyprinidae; genus Sinocyclocheilus; species Sinocyclocheilus anshuiensis. The sequence continues at coordinate 1,033,204 of NW_015544250.1, read as the reverse complement.
CACAGCGTTGTGCTGCATGTAGCACTCTCGGCAGCAGCGCTCCTTCTTTGAGTTTTTTGTCATCACAAAATTATTGCTGCAGTAGTAACAGAAGATACGGCCACACAACCTGCCAAGAACACAGTATAACAAAAGTCAGCATATTTGGCACAAAAAAAGCATATTTTTAGACCAAACAATGCATCACTAAAGTTCTTTATATACAGTCTGAAATATTGTACTATGATTAACTTTTTTTTAAGTCAATTTAGGTGTCCAAATATTTTTTGTTGAGCTTGATGAAAATTTCAGACTCAGTGTAAATAGCTCTGTAGCAGAAAATTGTTGGCAAATTACTTATCAGGTCTTAAAATATGAATTATATTACATTTTTACATAATGCAAACATGTAATCTAATCCATAAGTACAGAAAACAGTTTGCCCAAAATGAAAATTTGCTGAAAATGTACCCTCAGGCCAAGATTTGCAGAAATGTAGCATCACTTGCTCACCAATGGATCCTCTGCAGTGAATGGGTGCCGTCAGAATGAGAGTCCAAACAGCTGATAAAAACATCACAATAATTCACAAGTAATCCACATGACATGAGTCCATCAATAAATGTCTTGTGAAGTGAAAAGATTTGTGTATGTAAGAAACAAATCCATCGTTAAAGCGTTTTAACATTGAACCATCGCTTCTGAACAAAATAAAGCCCATAATAATAAAAATAATAATGCTTCCTTCAGTGAAAAAGTCCAATGCCCTGTTGTACTTTCACATCAAAATGCACTGACATATTTGTTTAGAACTGTTTTGGATTGTTGTTTTGGTCATTTCTCTCCTGATTCAGTCAGACGAGATGACTTTTTCACTGGACAAGGCGATATTATGATAGAGGATTAATACGTTAAAAACATCTTAATGATGTATTTGTTTCTTACAAACATGCAGCTTTTCACTTCACCAGAGGTTAGCTGATTGACTGGAGTGGTGTGGATTATTGTGATGTTTTTATCAACTGTTTATAGACTCTCATTCTGACGGCACCCATTCACTGCAGAGGATCCATTGGTGAGCAAGCGATGGAATGCTACATTTCTCCAAATCTGCTCTTCCGATGAAGAAACAAACTCATCTACATCTTGGACTGCCTGAGGGTGAATTTTCATTTCTGGGGTGAACTATTCCTTCAATGTACTCAAAGAATTGCAATAAAACCTCAGGATGTGTCTAAAAGACCTGAGGTGAGGATTGACTAAGAATGAATTGCTCTAAGTGATGGTGTTTATTTGCAATTTTTGTCTGCATTGTTTCAGCCAGATTGACTAAAGTCATTATGCAGATCAGGTAGCAAAGCAAACAGCCAAAAATGTGTTATGTTTGCCCAGAAAAAGACAATGATTTAATTTAAATTCCTCCAGTGCTAAACCTGCACATACAGACACAACAAAAAGGATTTGGACACTCAAAACTCACTTAAAAATGTATGAATATTTTGGCATTATTCAACAAAATATTCATAGTGCTTTTTACAATACACACTTTCAAATAAAGTGTAAATTTCATTTCAAGAAATATAACCATTTTTTCAGCAAAACATTTCACAACAAAAACATTAGCACTGTGTGCTAAACTAACGTGGTGTGATTGCTAAACCTTCCTTCAAAAAATGTGTACAATACTTCTACTTTCCTTAACATTAATATTCACACATTTATTTTCTGCAGGTTTTTGCATTTCACTTCACTTCTAACTTGAGATCAGAGTGGGTGAGGTGTTCGTGAGATTGCCCACCTGCAGTGATGGCGCCGCAGCCACCATGTGAACTGGCCCTGGCAGCCCAGACAATGTGTGGCCTCTTTATCGACCAGCCACCACTGCTCCTCCGCTCTCAGCTTCTGCTCGAACTCCAGAGCATCCGATTTCTTCCACAGAGCATCCTTATCCCTGAAACACAGAGAGAAAGGAGGAGATGAGAAACAAAGACTCAGAATCTCTAGGTTCTCTTTTGTCTCTTGGGCTCCTCAATGACTTAAAGCACCTTTCATGGTTCATTTCCTTTTCATGTCAAGGATAGAGTTTTATAACATCTGCAGCTGTTTGATTATGTGAATAATTTTATTCACACCGAACTGCATATTTCATCAAAAAATAAATGCTTATGTGAGTTCCTGAATATCTCAGACACTTTTGTTGCAGCAGCACCTTTATTTTTGTTCGGTCGTGTTCTCATCTCAGCTGTCTGGCTCTCTAGACATTCGCATTTTAGTTTTGTTTTGCATTGAGAATTAAAGTGAATTACCTTACAAACCATGAGAACTCAATAAGCCATGCACTTAAAAAGAGCAAATAACAAACATCTGCTTGTGTGAGTGAGTGTGGCAGGAATGTACAAAGACTGAGACAATCCAGCAGATGAGAACGGGCCATTGACCTGCTTTTATTTGTGCTTCTTGTATTTTGATATACAGACACTGAACACAGCCATTATCAGCTTTTCTTAACATCTCATTGAGAATACAAGTAGCTTCATCTGTGAAATTGTTTTTAGTCTATTTTTAGTTTCTCTCCTCTGAAGCGTGACCAGAGCTTTTTATTTCAAGTAGCACAAGATGACATGCAAGCCTAAAGTAGTAAAAGAAATTGAGGGGCTTGCTTCATTATTAAGAGATTTTTTTTTTTTTAATTACATTTTAAAACAGGATCTATATACAGACCTGATAAGTTCGATGAGTCGTTCCTCCAGGTTCACTTTGGTTTGTCCCAGATCCTCCAGCTCAGCAGACATCCGGAGATGCTGATTCTGAGTCTCTGTCAACACTTGATCCAATTTCTGCTTCAGTTCTTCCCTCTCTTTCTGTACCTCACTAAGAGCCTGTTTGGTACTAAGGGAGAGAGAAAAAGAAAATAGAAGCTCATAATAATGCATACAAATATAACCTAACCGATTACTAAAACTGAATCTCTTCCAGGGTCTACGAAATCCTTATGAAGATCCATTTGGAAATCCATTAGAGATGGCTTTTACACATGCAGATCCATTATCTGTACTGCATTAACCCTTTTATTGTGTTTTTGAACACTCACCTTGATACACTTTCTTGCAGTTGCGGTGTCTCACACTCTCTCTCATGCATCCGAGTCTCACAGTCAGTGATGTGAGAGTCTTTCTCCTCAATCAGATGAGAGTATTCAATATTTACTGCCTAAAAACACAAACAAACAGCCAAATGCATGAACACAATCTGTACACAGAAACATCAAATATTTGCATACACTGACACTGTACAGTTATTTTGTCTCGTTTTGTTTTATTTTATCTTGATTTTCATCTTATCCAAGGAATATACTTTTAAAAATTACTGTATTATTGAAATTACAGCATTTAACAAGGTGTTAACATTAACAAAAATGTACCATAACTAATCTATTTTGGACATGTAACATAACACTTACAAAAATTTCTATGGTTCTATCATGGTTGATTGTACCATGGTATTTTGGTAGTATCATGGTATTCTTGAAAGCACCATGTAGATACATGCATTTCCCTACCATCGTCCATTTCAAGGCACAATAGTATCACCATCTAAAATCACTGCAATAACATGGTACTGCCTAAGAACTTTTTGTGAGGGAATACCATGTTTTGTGGTATTCTTTTAAATACCATGGTGCATAAAATTGTATAATTCAGCATCATGGTTTTACCATCAAATACACTGTACCACTGTGCTTCTATTATAACGTTTTTCAAAGAGAAATAATTGTAAATGTATATTTGACTCAATAGTTATGCAAAACAAAATAACAAGAGCAAAAAAAAAAACAAGCTTTATTGTTGCAAAAAGCTGCACAACTGGAGGAGCATTATTTTACAAAATAATTACAGTGGCACTTATACTCTAATTGACAAATATCTGCAGGTAACAGTCTGCACTGTTCCTAATTATAGACTTAATGAGAAGCAAATTATTCATCACTGTCTGGCAATTAACCCCAATCTCTTGTCTTCTGTTCCACTGTCTGGCACAGTGGATCTCCATTGAACAAGTACAAAAGGAGCAGCGAGAGATCAGACCTTCATCACCTACTAATACCAGTGTTATCAGCCAACAGCGATGAATAATAATCATTCACATGCTGGTATGCAAAAAGTATCTGATGATCATGTAGATCATTGAAATAGAAGTATTAAAAGTGATGCTGTTAGTCTATCCTAAGCTGGCTCAACATTTGCATACCTCTAACTCGGATAATTTGGCCTCCAGCTCAGATGTCTTCTTCAACTCCATGTCTAGCTGAGTTTTCAAACCCTTAATCTCTTCATTAAGGCTCTAGGTTAAAAAACAAATACTATTTATATCAAGAAATAATACAAAGTATTTAAAAAAAGATACTATACTAAAATATTTGTAATACTAAAATAGTTACTATTTTACAAGAAAAGTACTTGGATTTCTGTTCATCACAAAGTAAATTAGATAAAACTACACTAAAGTCTACTGAAAATGCTGCACTCATATCAAGACAGAAATACTGTAATTATTAGTTCCTGCCTTTTATATAGCATTCACATGAACTTGAATTATGACCAATTTCTCTCACTTAACTGTGTGATATGTAAAAACAACCAAAAAGGCTGTGATATATATATATATACACATTACATATTTCTGTTTTATATTTCTTCTATAATGCATTTTGCATTATGAGTGTTACCATAGAAACAAATTATTTCAGAAAGCTTGTACAGAGTAGAGTTGTCTACTTGTAATTATGGTAATTTCACCATGACGTGAACGCAGCATAAGTATTTGACAGAATAGATTTGAAGTGATAATGACTGATGATTCTGAACTCATTTTACCTTTATCTGGTTTTTGAAAGTCATGCTCTCCGTGCTCATCTGAAATTTCACTGCCGTGATCTCTTCACGACCAGTGTCCCGTTCACCCTCGGTTTTGTCCAGCAGCTCCTTTAGCTCCAGCACAGTTTCTGAAAGTTTCTCCGTCTGCTGGATCTCTTCTTGTAGACTAGAGTTTTCTTGGTGAAGAGCCACCAAGCTAGCATTAAGTCGCTCCGTTTCCTTTACTCCCTGCTGTTGAAGTTCCTGGATCCGAGCAGCTTCGGCAGCCCATTGTTCCCGGGCCTCTTCCCGCTCTGCGGTGAGCTTGCAAATTGTCATTCCCAACTCTGCCATTTCTGTGTTGACCCGATGGAGACCCTCTCTGGTCTCAGCATTCTCCAGAATCAACCTTTCATTCTGGGACTTGAGCTCTGCCAGCTCCTCTTGGACTGAAGCGAGTTCAGCAGTTGTTTTCTTGCATGTGGATGTCTCCTGATTCAGTTGCAAAGCTATGGCATCTACCCGTTCGCTAGACTGCAGCAGCTCTTTCACATGCAGTCGATTCTGCTCCTCTGCCTGCTTCTTCAACTGCTCAGTCAAGGTTCGTAGTTCTGCACAGGAAGCCTCGGTGACCTCCAGCTTTGCTTGGGTCTTGTCCTTTTCCTCCACAGCACTGTAAAGTTTAGCCCTGAGATTGAGCACCTCCTCTTGAAGCCTAGAAACCTCTTTCACACTCAGTCCCAGCTGATCTTCCAGGAGAGTCACTTTTGAGGCCATCTCTTGGGTCTCTTTAGCATGGCATGCACTCTGCTCAAGTTGGACCTTCTCCACAGCTGTCCTCTGGGCCTCAAGAGTCTTAATCATCTCTGTCTGTTTAACAAAGGCTCTTTCTGCCTTTGTCTTCTCCATTTCCAAATCCCTCTCCTGACCTTCAAGTTCTTCCACCCTTCCCTGGAGCTCCTCACAGAGCTTCTCCCGATCCTCCAGTTCGGAATCCTTATCTTTAAGTTGTGTGGTCAGGTTTGCCTCATTGCATCTCGCTGCTCCAAGACTCCTCTCAAGTTCAGCAATCTGGCTGTTGATGTTACGTATCTCCTCCTGCATGGCTGCGAGAGATGCCCTAAGAGTCACCTGAACCTCCATGAGGTCCTTGTTCTCCAGTTTCCGTTGGCGAATTGAACTTTCGGATTCCTCCAACTGCATGTTGGCCTTATGCAGCCTTTCATCCAGACTTCTGTTCTCCTCTCTGAGCCGCTGCTCTCTTTCATCCACAGTCACTTTGGCATCATCAATTTGCGCTCGCAAGTGCTTCTCTGAGGCCTTCAATCCAGACAGCTCACTCTCCAGAGAAGATTTGTTTTTAAGCAACTCCTTCTTGGTCTCTTCATTCTTGTTCACCATCTGGAGGAGCTTGCTGTTTTCCTCCATTAGCTTGCCACAGCTATCTTTGTATTCCTCAATCTTCTTGGCCTGCTCTTTGGTGCTGTTCTCCAGTGCAGATATGGTTTCTCTCAGATTCTGTTTGTCGCTTTTAAGCTTCTCTGATTCCTTCTCCAAATACTGGACTCTCTTGATACTGGAGAGAAGATTGGACTCCTTAGCCTTCAGCTGTGTCCGTAATGTTTGCAACAGCTCTTCCAGGCCACTCACCTTCTTCTCAAGCTCTTCTTTATCCTCTTGCATTTCCTTCCACTCCACTTTGGCCTGCTTTTCCATAGTTTCCTGAGAGTGCTGGAGATCTTGCAGTTGCTTTTGCAGGTTGCTGGTGTCCTTCTCTCGCACTGCAAGTGCCCCTTGAAGATTGTCCATGACATTACGGTGCTCTTCTGCCCTGGTTTGCAGTTGCTCACCCTTTTCCATCCAAGCTGCCATTTTCACCTCAGCCTCTTTGAGTGCTTCATCCTTTATTCTGATTTTCTCAGCCAGCTGTTCTGCCTGCCTCCTCCTCTCTTCTCCTTCTGCCAGAGCATCTATCCTTCCCTTCTCAGCCTCTTTCAATTCATTTAACAGCTCGTGAATCTTCTGGGCGGAGTTGAAGTCACTGGCTGCCCTCTGGCCTTTCTCATTCAATACTCCATCTAGCCTTGCCATCAGTTCCTCATTTTTCCGTTCTGCTGCTGCCAACATGTCCTGGAGGTCCTTATAGGAGGCCTCCCTGATAGTCTCGCGTCCCCTTAAGACCTCCAGCTCATGGAATAGTGCTCGTTCGCTCTCAGCTAGCACCTCCAGGTTCCGCTGGAGCTTCGGAGTTCGTCTATAGCACTGATGGAAGAATCATTTAGTCCACTGGAGTTTTGGACAGACATGTCGGATAGAAGCCCAGGTCCAAAGTCTGGACTCCCAGGGAACTCATGGGCCTGCTACAATGTTTGAAAGACATTTTGTGAGAGGGAATATACATAGAATGAAAGAAAGAGAGATTGCTTGAACACTGCCATCTACTGGATATAAAACAGTAGTGTAAGTGTTTCTAAGTTTAGAATGATTCATGACAACAGGGACCTTCAAAAGGTGTGCTGGTACCTGTGAGTATGTACTGGCCAGACTGTTGATGCTGGAACTACGACTCGGTGGTTTCCACATGTGACTGGGGGAGCTAGTCATTCCCAGTGTCCTACTGTGAGACATTTTTTAAATTAACTTTAAATTAAGTTAATTGAACATTAATCAGCTTATTCAAACACATCCACACACATACTATTTCCAGTCATGGCAAATGGATCATAAATGCTAAATGGCAAATGGACCATAAATTAGTAGCATTATATGTGTGCCAGTGTTTTTGTAGTAATATACTGTTGATGTTTTATTATTTATATTAGAAATTGCAAAAATTATAGTGTGCTTTTACCTTGCAAAAGTGGGCCACTCTGAGTCAAGGTCATGACCCCTGGATGCCACATCAAATTGAACATCATTGAGCTCATAGAGGTAATTAATGATGTCCACACTGAGATGGGGTTTGAGAAATGGACTCCGGGAATTATACCAGTCACTACAGAAGAAAAAAAAAAGCCTTGGAAAACATAGTCTAGTTCTTCAATAAGAAATAAAAATGATGGCACTCCAAATCTTATTACATTCAGGGTTTCTGCAGGTTTTTATGAAGGTAAATTTAAGACTTTTTAAGACCAAGTAAAGAAAATTTAAAGAATAAAATGAATGCAACACATCAATATGTTTTCTAGTGTAAATGTCTTATATTAGCAATGCTTCAAAGTTTGAAAATAAAGCTTCCAACACATCTTCATTACTTTTTAATTCATTTTACAAAGAAACTTAAACCTGAATACAACTATAATATGGAAATAATGTTTAGAATACCTTCTGATCACACTGCAAAAAAAAAAAAGTTTTCTTCATCATAATTTGTTTCTTGTTTCCCAGTGCAAAAATATGAATAAAGATGCATTTAAATAAGGATACATTTACTTGAGAAGCAAAATCAAAGCTCACTTCATTTTGTTCAATTCCTTTCTCAAAAAACAAGACTTCATATCTTCAATTTGCATCTCAAGTAAATTAATCTTGACTTAAGGATGTTTAGATATTTGTACTGGAAAAAAAACAGCTTTGATGAGCATAAGAGACTTCTTTAAAAAGCATTACAAGTCTTACTGATCCCAAACTTTTGAACGGTAGTGTATAAGCTAATGCAACTTACGACAACCTCTTGCACAACAGTTTGTGACAGTTCTCGATTAACTTAGTTTGCTAAATTTACGTACCTACATGCAAATACAAACAGCATGCAGAAAGGTCTGCAGTAAGACCTTATTATATTAAGCTTGTATACACATGCATAGCACAGACTCATAAACCTGGAGTAAAAATGTAAAGGCATTTTCTTTAAAGAGGGAAGATCATTTAAAGAAGTAAAACTGCGAGGGAAGCACTATCAGTATTGTTTCTACTGAATTAAGTTGTGTGTTGTTAAAATACTGTAAATAGAACATGCGGAAATGGCAGCTTATGCACAAGTTTTCACCTTTTTTGGTTTAGATGGTGAACACGGACATCAGCATGAATAATCATGCATCTACGCTAATGGCACAACCTATTTCATGTGTAATTTCTCCATAATCGCAGAAATGCTGCATGAAAACATTTTGTGTGTTTGCTAAACTTTGGCATACAAATGTTGAATTACAAAAAGTTATTTGATTGTAACCTTGATTAAAAACTTGATTAAATATCAAGTTTTATTTCCATTTTAAATAATTTATAAAGTAACAGATTTAATTTACTGCCATGTTTAAAATACAATCACACATTGTAGCATATATGCAATGCACATCTACACATTATGTATTTTTTTTTTATTGCATGTTTTATTATTTTCATTAGTTTGTAATGTTTTTGTTGTTTAAGGCTGTACTTTAAGAAGCTACTTTTAAAGGTGCAGTAATAGTTGATTATGACGACATTTATTTTTCAAATGTCCATATAAAGTATTTTATAAAACTTTTGTAAATCTATAATATATATTCATATGTTTCATACACCATACAAGTTAATTATTATCATGATAACTATTATTAATCAAATGTCCATATTGTATACAGTACTTGTCAAAAGTTTGGAAACATTAGGATTTTTAATTGTTTTTAATGAAGTCTCTTATGCTCAGCAAGGCTGCAATTATTGTATCAACATTTTCTGTAAAGCAAGAAATATTGTGAAATATTGTTACAATTTGTTTTCTATGTGAATAGATTTTAAAATGTAATTTATTCCTGTGATATAATGCTGAATTTTCAGCATCATTACTCCAGTCTTCCACTCTACTTTGCTATTTTTTTCAGTATTCTTTGATGAATAGAAAGTTCAAAAGAACAGAGTCTATTTGAAATTGAATCTTTTGTAACATTATTAATGTTTTTACTGTCATTTTTTATTAATCGGATGCATGTTTGCTAAATAAAAGCATTCATTTCTATTTAAAAAACCACACGCACTCAAACACACACAATAAAAATTTGAATGGTAGCATATCAAGGTTTCCGCATATTTAAGCAGCACTACTGTTTTCATCATTGATAATAATAATAAATGTTTCTTGAGCAGCAAATCAGCATATTAGAATGATTTCTGAAGATCATGTGACACTGAAGACTGGAGTAATGATGCTGAAAATTCAGCTTTGCATCACAGGAATAAATTATATTTTAAATTATATTGAAATAGAAAACATTTGTTTTAAATTGTAATAATATTTCACAGTAGTACTGTTTTTATTGTATTTTTGAAAACTTGGTGAGCATAAGAGACTTCATCAAAAACATGTTAAAATCGTAATGTTTCCAAACTTTTAACAATTACTGCATTAATATAAAATCCAAACATGTAGAAACATTGCACTGACACACATTTCACTGTCTTCATTAAAAAAAAAAAAATTAATAATATCAAAAGGATATTTCAATGTAATATTTGGAATTCAAACAATCAAAGACTTAGACTAAGGGTCTGAATACTAAATTCTATGTTTATTAAGAAAGATGGGTAGCATGACAGGTGAGGTGACAGTGAAGTGTTACCTGGTGACCCTGTGGTTCATGAGGCACTGCTGGAGTGTGTCAGCCAGCCGCTGATGCACGAGTGAGTAACGGATAAATGCTCTGCCTTTACCCAGAGACGTCTTGAGCTAAGAGAGAAAAAGAACAAAGCTTTCACTGCCACTCAAGTATCTGCAGTGTTCCAAAACATATCGGACACTATTCAAATTTGAATGACAATAGATAAAATAGTTGTTGTTGTTTTTTTTTTGGGGGGGGACATTTTTCAAGGTGTTGCAAGTGATTGCTAGGATGTTTTGGGTGGTTGCTTAATATTTAAGGCGAATAACTTTTAATATTGTTAAAAGCTTTTTAATTGACACTATTTTTTTTCTTTTAAATTGATGGATGTTTGACTTTTTCTGTGTGGCATAATTAAATGCCCATATTTACACATGCATACAGACACAGACTACAACTAGTAACCAGTCAAAGCTGAATAATTTACCTACTGTTACTCAAATTTCATTCCCAAAATTCAGCATATCTGCCACCGAAACTGACCTCACCACAAGACAAGGAAGCTGGTCACCACATTAGCAGAGTTCAGTGTCAAGACAATACAAAAACAAATCTGACCGTGGACAATATCAAACAGCGTTCATGGGGAAGTGGCACTTTTAAAAAGAACATGGCATTTAGATCAGCGTATAATGTGGGCAGACAAGGAACAACCTGATCAATAGTATCACAAAAATCTCTTGTATTTCAGTGAGAAAACGGAACCGTACAAATCCTTTGTTTAAACAAAAAGTGTGTGTCTACGGACATGCTTTGGTAAGAGATGTCCAGTAATACAACACAATAAAAAAAGGGCAGTGAACATGGACATTTACCGCTTTTTCATGCATATGCAATTATTATAAATGAATAATAAAATATTAGTCACATTAGTAGTATTGTTAGTTGTTAAAGGTATAGTTCACCCAAAAATGAAAATTCTGTCATTAATTACTCACCCTCATGTCGTTTCAAACCCGTAAGACCTTCGTTCATCTTCGGAACACAAATTAAGATATTTTTGATAGAATCTGAGAGCTGTCTAACCAGCAAGGAGATCTGTAATAACAACCGAATTGTTGAATAAAGTCGTTATTTATTTATTTTTTTTACACACAAAAAGTATTCTCGTAGCTTCGTAAAATTGTGGATGAACCACTGATGTCACATGGATTATTTTACCGATCTCCTTGCTACGTTTCTGGACTTGGGAACATTTCAGTTGCGTTGCTGTCTATGCAGGGTCAGACAGCTCTCAGATTCCATCAAAAATATCTTAATTTGTGTTCCGAAGATGAACGAAGGTCTTACGGGTTTGAAACGACATGAGGGTGAGTAATTAATGACAGAATTTTCATTTTTGGGTGAACTAATCCTTTAATGTTGATAATAAGTGAATGTGAATGACACAGGTTTATATATTTTTATTTCTTACATGTTTATGCATTTGCATTAGTTTGCAATGTTTTTATTGTTAACTGTTGTTTTTACTATGTAAAGTGCTCTGAGAAGCTACTTTTGAAGGTGCTTTAAATAAAGTTTATTATTAGCAATATTATTAAATATTATTAATTAGTATGTATTATTTATGAATTAATATTAATAAATATAATATGATCATTATTACATTAATCTATCAAATGTCCATATTATATAGTAATATAAAATTTATATTACCTACTCGTATTTTTCATACACCTACATTATTGTTATTATTATTATAAATGATTTTGTTATAATAAAAATAAAAAAATATTTAGCATGTCACACAGGAACATACTCCTCAGAAGCATGTTGGAAGTGAATGAGATAGATATTAACCTCTGGAATTGATTTAACAAAGCGGATTCCATCGTTTGCTCCTTTGATTTTGGCCAGGCAGTCGCTGAAATAATCCCAGTAGTCTTTTCTGGATCCCAGAAATGTTGTTTTCTCCTTCTGGCCGAACTGAGCAATATAACAATAACATAACACTTCAGATAAATGACTGAGAAACATCTTAAAAGCAGGCTCAAAGAAGTTTAAATGAAAAAGTTTCAAGTCCTTTTTGGACAGCATGAGATCTCATCTTGCACGATTAGGGCTTTTGAGTGCATCCATATGGCCTGCTTCACACCTGGTATTAGCATCCGTCACGGATGATCAGATCTCAAGTGACTCACATTTACACCTGATATTAACATGCATGTCCTGTGATCACTTGTAGTTGGGTTTAATCAAAGCGAGGGTTTCCCATTATGTGACTAATTACATCAGTCTGTCACTGCACATTGATAATACACAAAAATAAAGCACCAGAAATACAAATAAAGCACACAAAACTACGGTGGCCGAGAGAGCTCAACGTGCTGCAAATGAAAAAAACACATGCAAATAGAAAAAACACCAGTGAATTAAGAAAATATCTTCATCAGTTTGACAACACATGCGCTGCAAAGACTCACAACACAATCAGATACAGAAACGCGCCGCAAATACACACAGACATGGGCTACTATAGTTAAACCATGGTAATCACAAATTACACTAACCATAGTTTAACCATGATATTTGTGTCGTAGTTACACAAATGGTAATCACCCCAAAAAAAATGGTAATGGTAAAATTGCAAACACCAAAAACATCATTAATACACTTTTACTTTAATAAAACCATAGTTCATTTTCGTAAGGGTTGTTGGGGTCCCCTTGAAACATTTCCGTTGTGGTCTGTGCTACATGCAACGCTTTTCTGTATTTGGTTGTGTTGTGTGTATTCGCAGTGCATTTCTGTATTTAATTGTGTTGTGAGGATTTGCAGCGCGTTTCTGTATTTGGTCGCATTGTGAGAATTTGCAGAACATGTGTTGTCAAACTGATGAAGATATTTTCTTAATTTGCTGGTGCTTTTTCTATTTGCATGTGTTTTCTTAAGTTGCAGTGCATTGAGCTCTCTCGGTCACCGTACAAAACAAATTAATTTAAAGGGAAAACATTTCATAGCCCTTTAGCCAATTATTGTTCTTGCTTTGAGCATAAACTCACTTAATTTTGTTTAATTTTTAAGTAGGGCTGGGTATCGAGTTTGATACTTTTTAGGCACCGACCGAAATGCCTCGATACCATCGAGTATCGAAAAACGTCTCGTCGTTCGGTACCAAATTTCGATACTCAGTAAATCAGTGGAAAATAAATAGAAATCATGATTCTGTCTGAGCTATGCGTTTTAAAACGAACACGCACTAGTGTAAATGTAGCCTAACAGATGTGTAAACTGAAGACTATTTGAGCTTTATTAAAACTATTTGAACTGATTTATTGTGTTGGTTACATTTTGTTCCTTTGTGCAGTGGCTCAGGAGGTGAGTCTTTGAGTTTGTATAAACATCAACAAGCTGAAAAATAAAACCAAAGTTTTTTTTTTTTTTTAGATAATGTAATCTTGTTAAAATTGATTTCATAAAATTGGTATCGAAAAAAGTATCGTTCAGGAACCGGTATCGAAGTCAAGGTATCGGTATCGATATCGAAAATGTTTGAACGATACCCAGCCCTATTTTTAAGACATCATTTTAAATTTGCATCTTGATTACTTTTTTCTTGTAAACCCACACATAACAGTAAAGTTTAAAATCCTTGTTTTAGCACAATGGTTGATTGGCAGGTGAGTATGCGATACTGTTTTGTTGGTCAGGCTGCATGAGAATTTACACAACAAATACGATGTAATCATATGCATTTCTAGCTACTTTGATCAATCAAATACGAAGTTTGGGAGCCCGTTTACATCTTTTTTCCGTGTCTATGTCTCTGACCTGTAGCAGGTACTCCAGTTTGTAGGCGAACTTGTGCAGGTTGGAGCTGTCATCTGTAATGGGCTCGCCGTTCTCCTTATACTCTTTTGTCAGTTCTGAAACAGCATCTGTAAGAAAAGACCATCAGAATAAAGCAAGTATGACAATCAAAATGACATAAAGATATGTAAATGCACATTTTAAAACAATCACAGAGCAACACATTGTAATTAATAATTTTATAGTCATTTTTTTTCAAGGGTTTAAGAAGTGTTTTTTCTCCTTCTTTAGCCCATTTTTGGTTGTATGTCTTCCACGCGCCTTTCATCCACCTCAGGAACTGAAACGGCACACATGAGGGATAAACTCTGACACGCAGGTCTCTCTCGTTTTGCATTTCTCTTTGCCCCATGTTGAAAGCCAGCACCCTGAGGACTGCAACTGCACGTGCTCCACCGTGGACCACGTGTCTCTTTTCACGCTCTAAACAATAGCTCTGCCTCTCTCATGAAGGCCAACGCACATTCGTACCATGCAGATCTCTGATAATCCGTTGGATCTGACCCTCTCCGACTGCAGCACCAGCGGCCATGGTCTGACTAGCTTCCTGCCAACGAGGTCAAGAGGTCATCCGTAGTCTGCTGAGTGAAAGAATCACAGTGACAAAAGATAACTCACATTTTATATGCACATTATATTTATTTATGGAGAAGCATTACATATCAGTCATATTAGTGATTTTAAGTGGTATCCCATTAAGAAACAAACTCATATGCATCTTGGATGACCAGAGAATAATTTTTCAGCAAATGTTAATTTTTGGATGAAGTAGTAAAGCATCACTACTAGTGCTTATACTTATTTGCGTTTCTATGTAGGAATGCTCTATTTTCCAAGTAGTACAGATCAATAATATTTCTGATTATTTTGGTATCGCTATAATCTGGATCATTGCTTGAATTCACAAGGCCACAAACAAGGATCTCAGTATTGCCCTCTGTTGACGACCAAAGCTTTAGCACATAATAATAGTCAAGGCCAAAATGTCTATTTTCTTATTAAAATTAAGCAATGTGCAACATTGTGTAGTAAAGTGATAGCAATGCCGGCAGGACAAAAACTACTATGAACGCTGAAATACAGAAAGACATCCACCAGCTGTCCTGAATGTTTGTGGTAAACTAGGCATCTGTTAAGCAGAAATACAATATCTGGTGATAGATAAAAGATTTTCACTATAAAGGAACTACTAAAATTGCACCAATTGCAAGCTAAAGATAATTTAGAACATGGTAAGACAAACCTACTTCTCTAATCTATTTTAACAGCTGGTTTAAACAGTGGTTTGGTGAAGATTCTGTGAAACAAAAATACTAAGAACTAATAACAGTTTTGTTTTTATACTTAGCCTAAGTGTATTTATAGATAGATAGATAGATAGATAGATTTTTCCATTTAAGACATTTTAACTGATCAAGTTCTTCTTAAATAGTCAAATGACATTCACTGCGTCTACTGTTTGTTTATGATCATTTATGACTACGCAGAATTTTAAATATCAAGTTACAAAATGATAACACACGACATCTGAACCCTCCGAGTGGAACAGATAAGACCTTTGAGAGAAACAATAATATTTACTGTACTGTTCGATTACACAACATCACTAGAAACAGCTGTTTTTGAAATGTAAACAAACATCAGTGTCCGCGTTCTTTCACACGTTCCATTGCCTTTCACTGGTTTGAATTCAAATGAAAAGGAGCGAGTTCTCTGGAACAGCGTCTTTTGTTGCCATAGAAACTATGTTTAAAAAAACCAACAGAAGTTCAACGATATAAAACAACTATACAGTCAATAATTTACAGGGTAAACAGCCAGGATGACATGTCAGAATGTTTATTCCGGATAAACGCGGTTTTAGACTGAAGTTAGCATGTATGTGTTACAGCTGGACGTTTGTTAAATGTGTGATAAATGTCTTGAAAGTGAAAAAAATAAGCTGACATACTTTGGCTTTTGCAAGGATCCGAGAAAGTCCACTTTTAGTTTACATCGTGAAACAACCTTGCTAGGCTACTATTTTTGATTGACAGAAATTTCCGCCATAGACGGCGGACTTCGCAGCTTAACCCTTTTTTTATTGGACCGCGAAAAATAACCCCGCCTTATGTTTGGTTACGAGAACAAGAGGGTTAGGTGTGTAGGTCCCCCTCACTGGACGTCATGAAATTATATGTACACACACACACACACACATATAAATATATATATATATATATATAATTTTATTTATTTTAGTTATGTAATGTAATAACATTAAACATTATAATATATTACAAAATGATTTTTCTTCCACTATTCTTCTATGATATCTATTCTATGCCATCAATTATTACTTAATTTTGATATTTCTGTCTAACAAACAAACGGTCTTTTGTGTACATGATTGTCATGCTTGTACATGCATGTAGGTGTGTTTAAAAAAAAAAAAGAGGAAGAAAAACCTCCTCTTCAGTATAAATAGTGAAAAACACGAACACCTCTACCACATCTCTGATCACCTGTCTATTGGACAAGAAGGTCAGCCCAAAAAGCTGTGGGGACAATGTTTTATATATTTCATATCAGTCTGGTTTGATTCTGTTTAGTTAGAGAAGAGATAGTTTATCGTCTTGCAAACTGACAGTGGAAAGAGCAACAGGTAAGAACTAAATGTTTAGTAAACTAATTTAGTATATTCACACTGGGATAAATTTAGATAAATTGATTAATATAACTTTTTTCTCTTGTTTTGTCTTAATGAAAAGGCAGATTGTGTTGATGTTTGAGTTGATTCTCCACAGAAACCGTCGGTAGGGAACAAAGAACTGAACTTGGGCAAACCGGAAAAAGTTTGCTGTTGCAGAACAACATGACTGATGAGAATGCAACGTATTATTATAACCCAGTCTATGAAGATGAGTTGTGTCGCAAAGAGGAGGTGGTGAAAATCGGATCCTTTGTTATTCCAATCTTTTTCACAGCAGTGGTTGTGTTGAGCTGCATCGGTAACATCCTCGTTCTGGTCATGCTTGCACTCTACGAGAGCCTCAAATCCCTGACCAACGTCTTCATCCTCAATTTAGCCGTGTCAGATCTGCTGTTCACTTTTGGCCTTCCGTTTTGGGCCTCGTACTACATCTGGGGTTGGACATTTGGAGAGGTTGGTTGTAAAGCTGTGAAGTTCTTCTTCTATGTGGGCTTTTACAGCAGCGTGTTGTTCTTGACTCTAATGACCGTTCAGCGTTATATGGCAGTGGTTCATCCTCTGTCTGACTGGGAGAGATGCAGAGGCCTTTCCGTCTCTCCTTTTATCGTTTGGATCCTGAGTGGAACGGTTGCACTGCTCGGTTCACTTCATAGCAAAGTCATGACAGAATCTGAGAGCCTATACTGTGAATATGACAGTGCTGAATGGAGATCTGGCATTGCTTATTTTCAAAATGCTTTTTTCTTCATTGCATTCCTAATCATGGGTTATTGCTATGGCAGAATGCTGCGGACGATCACAAAATCACGGACTAATAAGAGACACAAGACTGTTAGACTAATATTCTGTATTGCACTGGTGTTTTTTATTGGTTGGGCTCCATATAACATTGTCATGTTCCTAAAATCTTTGACTGTCCATCCATTCACTGACTGTGAAGTAAGTATTAGTCTAGAATATGCATATTATGCTTGCCGAATGATAGCTTTCTCACACTGCTGCTTGAACCCTGTGTTTTACGTTTTTGTTGGAGTAAAGTTCAGGAATCATCTAAAAATGATTCTGCAGAAGATCTTTCAAAAAAAAAAAAAACTAAATTCCAGTCAAACCAGATTGGCAAAAAATCAATCGCAGGGTTCAATGTATTAAGAGAAAACTTGAGTACTTTTACCGATTGCAGCGAACCAACTTTGAGTTTTAAAATACAATGTGAATGATGTACACAGAGATACTGTTGCAGCTATTTTTTTATTATTATTATTGATATGCTGGAGCTGATTATTTGAAAACTTTGTTGAGCCATTGCACAGCTTCTGCCAATATAACTGCAATCGTTACATCTGCATAATTGAAATTTAAATAAACAAAGTGCCACTTTACAGGATAATTCCTCTCTCTATCAAGCAGCAAAAGCATTCAGTTCTGAGAAAATCATGTTCCTAATTATAACCAGTGTTCTTCATTTTTTGTGGTTAAAAGTTCTCAATTTTTGTAGGTAAAAATATAACTGAAAGTACGTAATAAGCCCACCAACATATGTGTCATTAGTAATGAAGAAAATATTCTAATATGAAATTAAAATATATCTATATACCTTCTTTCGTCTGTTACTGTATGAATTTAATGTACATTATGACTTTCATGTTTATGTCACTGCTTGTACAGTTTATTAAATGGATAATGCAGAGTAAAAGTAAAATCCTGCATGATCATAAAATATGACTCCAGTTTATGAATTATGGTTCCATGAAGAACCTTTGACATTCATGGAAACTTTCTATTGCACAAAAGGTTCTCTATAGTGAGAAAAAGGTTCTTTAGATTATTGAAATATTCTTCACACTAGGAATGAATTCTTGTAAGAACTGTTCACTTAAACGTTCTTTGGAGAACCAAAAATGGCTCTTCAATGGCATTGCTGCAAAAAAAAATAAAACATTTATTTTTAAGAGTGTGGTCAGTTTTTGTGGTCAAAAATTACTGCCCATTTTTACTATAAACATTTGTTCTACACTGAAATGGTTCTAAATTCTTCCGTTTGTAACAATAGCAGAACCCTTTTCGGTGTTAAATAGAATCCATTCCGCTCTTCCATTTAAAGTCCCCATGAAATCAAAATTAAAGTTTTTTGGGTGTTAGTATCAATATGTTAGTCTTAAGGTTATCTATAAGGCAGTGCGCTCCAAAACAGTGACAAAATTCGCATTTAGAAGATATAAGCATTCAAAGCTCGCAGTTCGTCACATCCGCCAAAATGGCTCAACAATTTTTTTTGACGTCAGATCGTACTTCATCTTCTCATCAAATCTTCTGACCAATCAAACGCCCTCTAGAAGCCCAAGCAACCACCCCCTACACTATAGATGCTGAAACTGCGGCTGGCTGAGATCGGTCGCTTGTTCACGGTGTAGTATTTCCTGTACAGTGAATGGCACGTAGTGCACAATGTAGGCGATAGGGAACGATTCAGATAGTGTAAATATGCTTTCGATTGAGGCAAATGTGGTCTGGTTTCACGGTGTGTCACGCGAACCGCGGCAGAGCGCACAGTCTGATCCGGACTTTGGCTCCGGTCCAGAGATGAGATCGCATGGAGCAGATCATATGTGCGAGTCGGAATATTAAACACTTTTAAAACTACACAGCCTCAGCATAATTATGATCACTATTTTGTTTTACTAAGAGTTTCATATTGAATCTAGGTAGTAATCTATTAGACTGTGGCTGTCAAATGTGGCTTTACCGAGCTCAAAGGCTCAAAGGCAGATATAAACAAAACGCTATTGGCTAATTTAAAAAGGGGGCGTGGCTGCTCGATATGTCCCGCCCTGTCTTCCTGTTTCAGTTGAAATTATGTCACCACATAGAATAACACTGCGTGTTTCAAGGCACTTCAGGGGACCTTTAAGTAAAAGCTTCTAAAAAAAAAAAAAAAAAAAGTAAAAGTTTTAATTAGTTCATTCTGTCCACCTGTTGTCTTGTTAGTTACCTCATTAGTTCCTTTGTTTGCTTCATGCTTATAAGTCCTCAGTTCTCCCTCAGTGTTTGTCGGTTTATGTTGGTGTATATTTCATTCCTGTCCCCAGTATTTGTTATTAAAGTCTATTTTCTAGTGTTAATCCTTGTCTTCGTGAGCTTTATTAGCACCAACCGTAACACTTTGAAAGTATTTTCAAAATTACATTTTTTTTTGACAGCTACAGAGTTCAAAAACAAAAAGGTGGGAAAAAGAACCATTCTAACACACACACATACACACACAAAACATGGTTCTTCAGGACAAACTAGAACTGTTACTAAGTGTAAAGAACCCCTTTTTAGAGTGCATTTATCAGTGAAATAAATACACGTCTCAATTAATAGCAGGGCAAATCAACAGTCAGAAAATGAATTAGCATACACAGTATCACATATTAGGCACAAAACATGTAAAACAAGTTTTACATCCATTCAGGTTTATATCCTCATAAATTCTGCCTCAAGTTTATTGAAGATGTTCTTTCTGTTTTCTAGCAAAGGAATGAGTGGGGAAAAAGTAGTGTAAAATAATTCATCGGATAAATCTGAATGAGCAATATATTTAGCTAATGTATGACTTTGTGATGCTTTAACAAATTTGTAAATAAAACGAGTATTACAAATACTAGGCTGTTTCAGTCTTTCTACACATTTTACTTTAATTTTTTATACTGAATTAAATGTGTCAGTTTCATTTTCTTTGTAATTATTTGTGAAATTTGCAAATTGTTCCCTAGCTTTTTTTCATGTAAATGCTACACCATTTCTCCCCCAGTATAATAGGAAATAAAGTTACAAACCAAATGACAATGACTTTTGATAGCAAAATTTGTTGCTATTTTATTGGAAAATTTGAGCAGGAGACTCTCTTATGAAGCTAGAGAAGAGAAGACTCAAAAGCAAACGCATTCAGTTGTGAGAAAATCATGTTCTAAATTATAATCATGTGTTCTTCTTCCTTTTTGTGTTTGTTGAAAATCTCATTTCTGCATATAAAAACATAACTGAAAGTATGTAATGAAAGAACCCCACTAACAAATGTGTCATCATTAATGCAGAGAAGAGCAGACACATTTGACATTATTTGGGTCTCTGCTCATTAGAAAGTAGGTGACTTTCCTGTGGTAATTGTTGCCTCGTCTGTCATTGCAAAATAGTTTAAGTAGAGCAGTTGCTTCAAGTGTAAAGATCACAAAGCCACTTCAGCTTCTTCTGTGAAATGTGGGAAGAAAAGATCTGAGGTCTGATTTATTCATTTGCTTACCATACATCACTCAGAAATCAGCATGCTGTTTTAATACATTGACTTGACACGTTCTTATAACTTGTAGTTATTATAGTTGGTCGATCTATTAACAGTTCATGAAACTGCAGATAATTTTATACTAGAGATTGTAGTCGTCTGCATTGGTCGGTTAATATGCTCTTCTGATCATCACTGAGGTCTACCTAGATCAATATCATCAATAATTCAGGTAAGTCATGTATATATTCATTTGACGAAGTTATTCAAGTTAAACTGACTGATATAACGTTTATAAATTTTCACTTAATGAAAAGACAGAGATTGTATTAATATCTTTCCATACACTGACAAAAATGATTTTTCAAAGTTGCAAATAAAGAAAATACTAGTTCAGTTTTTTTACTTCAAAATGTCACGTTTAAATCAATTTGCAACTTCATGTTGCTTTGTAATTATTAGTCAAATGTAAAAGCAATTTCGGAGTAAAAATTGTTTCTATCCCTTTTTATTTTTTGTTGTACTGTATACACTGTAAAAAAAAAAAAAAAAAAACTTCAACGCTGTAAATAGAACAAAGATTGCTGGAGTATGTTTTACAAGAAAATACTATTTCAGTCTTTTCATGTTTAATTTAATGTGTTACTTGCTGTTTTTTGTAATTACTTCAGAAAATTACAAGCAATTTCTAAGTGAAAATATTTTCAACGTTTTGTTGTTGTTGTTGTTTTCCTCCAGTGTACAAATAGCAAAAAACAACCTGACTGATGACAACGACTGATGAGAATACAGTTGACCCTAACTACTTAATTGAAGTCTATTCAGACGAGTTGTGTCGCAAAGAGGAGGTGAAAGTCGGATCCAGTGCTATTCCACTCATTTTCACAGCAGCGGTTGTGTTGAGCTGTATCTGTAATATCCTCATTCTGGTTTTCCTTGTGCTCTACAAAAGCCTCAGATGACTGACCAACGTCTTCATCCTCAATTTAGCCATGTCAGATCTGCTGTTCACTTTTGGCCTTCCGTTTTGGGCCTCGTTCCTTTTTTTTTTTTTTTTGTACTGTATACACTGTAAAAAAAAAAAAAAAAAAAACTTCAACGCTGTAAATAGAACAAAGATTGCTGGAGTATGTTTTACAAGAAAATACTATTTCAGTCTTTTCATGTTTAATTCAATGTGTTACTTGCTGTTTTTTGTAATTACTTCAGAAAATTACAAGCAATTTCTAAGTGAAAATATTTTCAACGTTTTGTTGTTGTTGTTGTTTTCCTCCAGTGTACAAATAGCAAAAAACAACCTGACTGATGACAACGACTGATGAGAATACAGTTGACCCTAACTACTTAATTGAAGTCTATTCAGACGAGTTGTGTCGCAAAGAGGAGGTGAAAGTCGGATCCAGTGCTATTCCACTCATTTTCACAGCAGCGGTTGTGTTGAGCTGTATCTGTAATATCCTCATTCTGGTTTTCCTTGTGCTCTACAAAAGCCTCAGATGACTGACCAACGTCTTCATCCTCAATTTAGCCGTGTCAGATCTGCTGTTCACTTTTGGCCTTCCGTTTTGGGCCTCGTACTACATCTGGGGTTGGACATTTGGAGAGGTTGGTTGTAAAGCTGTGAAGTTCTTCTTCTATGTGGGCTTTTACAGCAGCGTGTTGTTCTTGACTCTAATGACCGTTCAGCGTTATATGGCAGTGGTTCATCCTCTGTCTGACTGGGAGAGATGCAGAGGCCTTTCCGTCTCTCCTTTTATCGTTTGGATCCTGAGTGGAACGGTTGCACTGCTCGGTTCACTTCATAGCAAAGTCATGACAGAATCTGAGAGCCTATACTGTGAATATGACAGTGTTGAATGGAGATCTGGCATTGCTTATTTTCAACATGCTTTTTTCTTCATTGCATTCCTAATCATGGGTTATTGCTATGGCAGAATGCTGCGGACGATCACAAAATCACGGACTAATAAGAGACACAAGACTGTTAGACTAATATTCTGTATTGCACTGGTGTTTTTTATTGGTTGGGCTCCATATAACATTGTCATGTTCCTAAAATCTTTGACTGTCCATCCATTCACTGACTGTGAAGTAAGCATTAGTCTAGAATATGCATATTATGCTTGCCGAATGATAGCTTTCTCACACTGCTGCATAAACCCAGCGATTTTAGTTTTTGTAGTTGCAAGGTTTTGTAATACTTTACGAGAAATTTCAAGGAGGTTTTGTGAAAAGATTCAAAAATATGAAAAAAGAAAAAAATCTCAGGAGTATTAATTTTGTTATTCACAATATTTTAACTTCTGATTCTACTTGGTAAGATAAGAGAGACTTGAGGGAAAAGTTGGGTGTTTAAAGGAATAGTTCATCAGAAAATGAAAATTTGCTGAACATTTTCTCACCCTCAGGCAGTCCAAGATGTAGATGAGTTTGTTTCTTCATCAGAACAGATTTGGAGAAATGTAGCATTGCATCACTTGCGTACCAATGGATCCTCTGCAGTGAATGGGTGCCGTCAGAATGAGAGTCCAAACAGCTGATAAAAACATCACAATAATCCACACCACTCCAGTCTCCACTCCAAGCTTGTTTGTAAGAAAGAAATCCATCAAGACATTTTTATCTTCAAGCCGCTGCTTTCAGCTAAAATGCAAGTCCACTATCAATACTTTATCCAATGAAAAAGTCGTTTTGTCTGATTTAGAAGAGAAATACGCACAGATCAAGCACTGTTTACAAGCAAAAACAGTCCAAAACAGTTTTAAACTATGTCTGTGGATTTTGATGTGAGAGGACAACAGGAGATGGACTTTTTCATAGGAGGAAGCGTGATTATGGATTATGGTCAGACATGATGGTTTAAAGTTAAAACGTCTTGATGGAATTCTTTCTTAGAAACACACAGCTTTTCACTTCTCAAGATGTTAATTGATGGACTGGAGTCATGTGGATTACTTGTGGATTATTGTGATGTTTTTATCAGCTGTTTGGACTCTCATTCTGACGGCATCCATTCACTGCAGAGGATCCATTGGTGAGCAAGTGATGCTACATTTCTCCAAATCTGCTCTTCCGTTGAAGAAACAAACTCATCTACATCTTGGATGGCCTGAGGGTGAGTACATTTTCAGCAAAATCGTATTTTTGGGTGAAAATTTGTAGGAAAACAAACATTGAAGATTGAACAACCTGGCTGCTCGTGGGATCAAATGATCAAACAAATTACAAAGAACACCTGAAACCAACAAAATATTTCAATGCTATCTTTGTGTAAAAGCACGTTCCAGTTCGAATACACAAAAGAATCAGGTCAGTTTTTTAAGGAAGATATGTTGTGAATGAAGTAAATCTTAAACTTCTTAAATACTCCCAGCTAAAATTACTGTAAAATAAACCATGAGAACTGTTTGTGAAAATGCAGATTATGCAGTTTTGTGCAGTGAAATATGTCAAATGTAGTTATGACAGGAAATGTTCTTTTTTTCACGTGACAAAGTGTAAATCGTGGTCTGTGGAAGGAAGCACAGCATCATCATTGACCTACACACACAGGAAAATGGAAGATTTGAGATCATGCCAAAGTTATTTTTTCTGCATTTATTTTTTAGCAGGTTAATAACAATATTAGTTTGTAGCCTACGCTGTACATGAGATCCCTGTAACCATGATCACCTTTATAAAAACAACATACTTTTACAACTTTTTAAATGCAGTTATAATTATGACATAAATGCATGATTTGAAAAGCATTTTCTTCATCTATTTAATGACTCTGGCCTGCTATACTTGGCAAGAGCTATACTTCAAAGCTCAGCCATTTCTCTTTTCCTTGATAAATGTGAAATGAAAGTATCGTTTTCACAATGAAGGCAGCTGTTCTTTAAAGTGTTGTGGCAATTCCTTAGTACCATTTTAAGGTAGTTGCCAGTTAATGGGAGTTTCAAAATAGTTGGTTTACCTAATAGTACTCACATGATTTGTTTCCTTTTCATGTTAATAATGTTTTTGCCACGACACTTTAAAGAACAACTGCCTTCATTGTGAGAGTGATACTTTCATTTCACGTTTGTCAAGGAAAAGAGAAATAGCTGAGTTTTGAAGTAGGTGTCTTTAACCCTCCCATTGATCATAAAAACACTCAAATATCCCTCCCAAAACATCCACGTCACTCAATATTAGCCTCAATTTGCTGCGCAGTTTTCTAGCAATTTGTTTCAGTTTGCCAGAATAAGTAGTACTAATAGAACTGAAAAAATTAAGGTAAGAATATTCTTCTTTATTTATTATTTTATTAGTAAATAAATGTTTTAAGTAAATATCGAATTATAATCAAATATAATAATAATACATTCTAATAACAAAATTAATGTGATCATATAGAGAACATCATGACTGAAGACTATACATCTACAGAACCAGAAGACCAACTTTGTCGCAAAGAAGAGGTGGTCAAAGTTGGATCCATTGTTATTCCAGTTTTCTTCGCTCTTCTGGTTGTGTTTAGTTGCATTGGTAACCTGCTGGTTCTGGTCATCCTGGTGCTGTGTGAGAAGTTTAGATTGCTGATCAACATCCTGATCCTCAATTTAGCCGTGTCAGATCTGCTGTTCACTTTTGGCCTTCCGTTTTGGGCCTCGTACTACATCTGGGGTTGGACATTTGGAGAGGTTGGTTGTAAAGCTGTGAAGTTCTTCTTCTATGTGGGCTTTTACAGCAGCGTGTTGTTCTTGACTCTAATGACCGTTCAGCGTTACATGGCAGTGGTTCATCCTCTGTCTGACTGGGAGAGATGCAGATGCTTTTCGGTTGCTCCCTTTATCGTATGGATCTTGAGTGGAACAGCTGCACTGTTAATCTCCCTTCGTAGCCAAGTCTTAGAACAGGAAGGGGTTCTTTACTGTGAATTTGACAGCATTCAAGTAAAACATGCCGCTGTTTATTTACAAAATGTTTTCTTCTTGATTGCATTTTGCATCATGGGATTTTGTCAAGTCAGAATGTTCCAGACAATCGCACAATCCCGAACAAAGCGGCGACACAAGGCTATCAAACTAATATTCTGCATCGGGCTGGTATTCTTCATCGGTTGGGCTCCATACAACATTGTTATGTTCTTGAGAATCCTGCAGGATTATGGTTTGTCTTCATTCATAGACTGTAATGTATCCATTCGTCTTGATTATGCATTTTATGCTTGCCGACTGTTGGCTTTTTCACATTGCTGTTTAAACCCAGTGCTTTATGCTCTAGTTGGAGAAAAATTTCAGAAACATTTACAGACAATATTGAAGAAAATGTGTTGAAAAAAAAGCAATTCTGACCTATACTGAGAAGAATTTATGGTTGTTTTTGGTGTGTTTGTTTGTTAAATGCAGCATGTCTCACAAAGCATAACATATACACTACCGCTCAAAGTTTGGGGTCAGTCTTTTTTTTAATTTTTTTATAAATAAATACTTTATGTAGCAAGGATGCATTAAATTGATCAAAGGTGACAGTAAAGACATTTATTATGTTACAAAATATTTATATTTCAAATAAATGCTGTTCTTTCAAACATTGGGGGGAAAATGTATCACAGTTCCCACAAAAATATTTAGCCGTTTATTCATGTTTTTTTTTTAAACTGTTTATTCATGTTTTTAAATTCAAGACATCAACTTATCCAGTACAAGGTTAGCTTAGCAAATTCTATCCTTCCGTCTCCCCCATATGTGATAATGTAAAGCTGCAGATTCAGAGTTTATGGTTAGAAATATTCCAGTTTTTTGCTAAGGTCTATAACTGTGTTTTACTCTCCGACTCAATGATAACAATTTTTGGTTGGTCAGATTTGCTGGTGTCACTCGGTTCGAAGGTAAGGTTACCTGTCCAATATGGTACTGTGTATGTTTGTAGCTAAGAAAGTTATTCTGTTTTTGTGGAAGAAAAATGTTAGGCCTCTCATTTCCTGACTGGCTAACTGGACTCACATCTAACTTACATCTAGAAAGAATTAGACAGACCATCTCTGGAAACTCTGCAAAATATGGGAACCAGTTTTTTCTTTTCTGACGAGCCACAAGGACTAATGATGTATTCAGTTGTTTTAGGTTTGTAGCAATCATTTGTATTGTAATTACTCTTTGTAGGATATGTTGGTCTTTTATATCGCCATTCTCCTTTTTTGTCTTATTCTCATGCTTCATTTTACATATTGCACTATTGTATACAGAAGGGTCTGTTTGTTTGTTTTCGTGTCTGCAAGAAAAACATAATAATATAAAAAATTTATATGTTCAAATAGAAAACAGTTCATTTAAATAATAATAATATTTCACAATATTGCTGTTTTTATTGAATTTTTTATCAAATAAATTCAGCCTTGGTGAGACTTTTTTCATAAACGTTAAAAAGCATACCGACCTCAAATTTTTAAATGGTATAACTTAAATTAAACCGTACATCTTGAATAATTTATAGATCATATAATTGATTAAACATAAAAAAAAAAGATTGTGAATCATTTTTAGGTAAGCATGGACTAGAAGGCAAACACACTTCTCCATAATTGCCAGAAAAAATACAGACAGGACATAAATTTAGTTCCCTATATGATCTCAAAAAATATTCCACATTAAATAAAAGCTTGATTGACGCCATCTGTGGCATGCTGGTGAAAACCACTGAAAATTTCGAGATCCCTTTAAAAAAAAAAAAAAAAAATGAATGCATGTTTTCATGTTTTTCTTAAACATCTAAATATCAGGAAATAATAATAATAATAATAATAATAATAATAAAAGATGTCAGCCTTACACTGACACCATATGAACCACTTCTGAATCTAAACATCAAATCGTTCGACATGCAAAAGTTTAATCTAGGCCAGGAAAATGTCAAAAATCACGTAACCACAGCAGTAATTTACTGTGACAACTTCATTTGACACGGACACATGCACAAAGCAGCCTTAGTCGTTTCCAGATAAAAAGTTTATTGATTTTCATCATTTGTACATGCATATAGATCGACTTGGTTTGGAGAAAACGCTTCAGTTTTTTAAAGTGGTACTCAGTGCTGTTGGTTAGGTCAAGGGCACATTTGTGCTTTATCAAAAGTGCTCTTTAAATAAGTCTTTACTGAGAAATCTGTCCCTGACATCTCCGTAAACAAGTTGTGCTTGTTTTAAACCTTCACCCACCCTCTTACGAACAGATTTTGTGCAGCATTTGTGTTTACTTTTTTAGTGTTTGCATATCAAAATGTACAATTTCTTGGTTTCAAGGTATGTAATTGATCCCTGCTTCTTTTTTTGCATGGTGTCCACTGAGAATTCACTGATGTTGATTACAACAAAAACAAACTGAGATAGTCTTATGTTGTTTATATTAGAGATATTCTGCTTTATAATATGTCCTACATAGGATACTTGGTTTACCATAAGCCCTATTAAATATTATGGTGATGTCTCTCATAGGGCTTGGATGAAAACGGCTACATGATGCAGCAGGACTCACAGGGCATGTGGTACGAGCTTATTGATGAACAGGAATAAAAAAAACAAAAAAAACAATCAGCCCTTTAACAAATCCTCAAAAACTTCACTTCATCTGATAAGGCAAAGGAAAGACATAGGTAGCAGCATTTCAATTGAAGGAGATTCTGCTTATTTTTTATTACATTATGATTACTTTCTACCATTGAAACAGACGTTACATTTCATATATGCCTATAGCTCAAGTTGCTTTTGGATGTCTACGATTAATGCTACTCAAAACAACAGCGGTATGAATATCACAAAAACACATCCAAGATACATTTCAACCCAAAATCTAATGGGAAAAAAGGTATTAAAATTGTTTCATTTCAATCAGCATTAATTATAGGCAGAAGAACAATTGTTTGCATCATGTATAAATACCTCACACTTTACATAACATATAATTCTTTCCCCCACAATTACTGTAATGAGAAATCGAAGGGTGCGCTTAATTTTAACATTGATAATATGGAAGAAAATACTTTTTTTTCCCCCATTTAATTTTGAGTTAAATATATCATGGATATGTTGCTGAGTAAGTTCAATTCACCCAATCATATCAGAAAAAAAATAATAATTTCAGGACGAGAGTTTTGCTTCGCTTGGACTGCGCAGACAGCCGTATATTGGGGTGGAATGAGATGAGGTCTCTGCAAACCATAGCAGAATTTATAATTCAAGAGGCAAAAATCTTTTCAAGCTTTGCAAAGAGGGAAGAAAATGTTCTCTTCGTTTGAACAATAATTATAAAACTAAGCAAAGAGTTCAGCCACTCAATTGCTGGCATAACGAGAGCAAAACTACAAGGTTTTGCCATAAATCTAAGCAAACACAACAAACATCATTCTCTTGTCACACATTCCTTATGGTTAGCACTTCACAGGAGCTTTCACGACACTTTTCTTCAAGTATTAGACGTGACTTCAGTCACCACGATGGTGGTCCACCCCAAAAAGACAGAAGATGTGGTTCCTAAGGTGCACCACTTCAGTTTGAGGAGACAGGAGCTGATTACAGAAAGTAGAAGCCAAGCGATCTTAATTTCGTAATTTCTCTTGCCATTTTAGGTGTCTAAGCGTCAGATGAAGGGAAGTACAGTGAGGGGTCTCCCTCTGACTCGGTTTTCTTTCACTCCTGTGTTGCAGGTTGCATTTCCACCATTATAAATGTTCATACATCTATAATGGGAAAAAAAAATCTAAATAAGGTAAAGGGGCCATCGCTTGTCACCCCAAATCCATGTTGTGTCCGGACTGACTGACCTGAATTCTACTGTGCCGGGTTTTCGTCCAGTCCACTCACATTATGCATGCTGCCGTTCTCTCTGAAAGCCAATAAGGGAACCTTTCTCTTCTCCTCCTCTTCATTTTCCACCTCCTCTCCGTCTCCATCTTGACGGGACAGTTTGGTCCCCATGGGAACCTCTATGACCTCCTCGAAGGCCTCTGTGACAGCACCATTTTCTCTGAGCTGGGCAGTCACACTTGAAGTGAAAAAATGTGTCAGAGATTACAAATTGTTTGTACATCAAGTTTGAGTTTCTCTGATTAAGCATATTGTTGGATTAAATACTTCGGCTTGTATTCTCATTTGAGATAAATAAATAAATTAATACATTTAAATGTAAATAGTGCTCATACTGTCTGTATACAAATTATCTAAAGAAAAAATTGTTGGAGTTCCTCCTATCACCAGTAGAGGGCAGGAGAAATTCATTTACTGCATTACAGTATACTGATCCATTTAGTAGATAATTATCCAAAGTGATCATGTTAACTACATGATCTAACAGTAACATTACTCTGGTCTCACCTGTGATCTGATGTGGGCAGTATGGGTGTAATGAAGCTGGGCCCCGTGTGTCCGTTACTGTCACTGCGTACTGTCTCAGAGGTCTCCGGAGCCTGAGGGGCCGACACACTCACTGAAGGGCTGCTGGATAGTGAACTCGCTAAGAGAGACAAGAGAGTGGGAGGTTAGTGATGTCAGATTCATGACAGGCATCATAAATCACATTTGTGGCAATGTCATGTCAGAGTGAGGAAACTGCTGCACAAGTAAATGTAAAAAAAAAATCACAAATCACCTGAATTCTGTCCGCTCTGCTGGCTGACATCGCCATTTCTCTGTGAGGTGGTTTTCTTCAGAAAGTAAAGAAACAGAGTGTGTGTGTTAGTTAAAGTCAGCACTTCAAATTACAGCCACAATGCTGAAAAGAAGATTGCAACTGCTCACAGATACTACACCTTACCTGATCAGATCGGCGTGTGCGTTTCATAATTTCCTCAAGGCGCTGTGACAGACAAGAATAAGCTCAGATAACATTAAAACCCTGTAATTACCTTAAACAGCGCTCAATGAAATGAACTCCGCTTACCTTCTTCCTCTCCATTCTCTCAGCCTCCTCTTTCTGGAAGTGTTTCTCTCGCTCTAGACGCAAACGCTCTCCCTTTTCTCTCTGGCGGGCCTCCTCTTCCTCTTTCTAAACATACAGAAACACAAAAAATACATTTGGATAAATCTTACATATAAAAATGTAAGAAATCAGCATGCGTTTACTTTAGGGCTGCCAAACTTAACATGTTTTTGAGATTAATTACATGTCTAATGCTATTTAGCACACATATTACTAAAAGTGGCTTTAGAAAGTGGCAGCATGTTGTTTGTTGTATTTCCACATCATTAACCATGAGCATATCTCTGGCCTACAGTATACAATTAATGCATATAGTATGCATGATTTGTGTATTTTATTTTGAGACATTATAATGAGAGGCAAATTATAAACATACACACTATTGTTCAAATGTTTGGGGTTGATAAGATTGTTAAATTTTTTTTTAGAAGTATCCTCTTCTCACCATGGCTGCACTGATTTAATCAAAAACACAGTAATATTGTATAATAATAATATTACAAATTAAAATAACTGTTTTCTATTTAAACATATTGTAAAATGTAATACAATCCTGTGATGAACAGCTAATTTTCAGCATCATTATTCCAGTCTTCAGTGTCACATGATCCTTCAGAAATCATATATGCTGATTTGCTGCTAAAGAAACATTTCTCATCATTGTTGGAAACAGCTGTGCTGTTTTATATTTCTGTGGAAACCATCATAAATTTTCTTCAGGATTCTTTGATGAACAGAAAGTATAAAAGAACGGACAAAATAACTTTAAGTCGCTTTGGGTAAAAGTGTCTGCTAAAATGTAACAGCATTATTTTAAACAGAAATCTTTTGTACCATTACAAATTATAGCATTATAAAACTTTATTTCATCCTTGCTAAATAAAAGTATTAATTACTTTTTATAAATCAAAAATTTTGAACAGTAGTGTATATAAATTAATAAGTTCTGCCAAATTCAAGTTAATGTTGAATTATCTATAAAATATCATGAGATTAATCACGATTTTTATAATCTATTTAGAGCCCTAATGTTTACATGTTATCTTACTGAAGCACACAGTGATTGCTGAGTGTTTAATGATCTGTCTGGTGTGGTTAATGAATGAGACTGTTGTGTGTTTTTGTGTGTACCTGTCTCTGCAGGCGTTCAGCTTCCTCTCTCTCCCTCTGAGCTTTCTCCTCCTCTAAACGCTTTGCCTCCTCCTCTCGTCTCTTCTTCTCTTCAGCCTGCCGCTGTGCCTCCTCCTCTCTCTTCGCTCGCTCCTCTGCCTTCCTGCGGGCCATCTCCTCCCTGCTGCGCCTGAATGCACACAGGCACATAATGATTTCCAAATTTCTTTCAAAATAAATGCGTGTTTAGTGCTTTGGTTTGGCTAGATGAAAATCTCTCAAACACACCTTTCAGCCTCTTCCTGCCGTCTTTTCTCCTCCTCTTCTCTTTCTCTCTGTTCTCTGGCCTGCCGTCGTTTCTCAGCCAGCAGTCGTGATGCCTCCTCAGGATCTGTTGTGCCTGCAGAGGGCCGTGTAGTTGGAGAACTTCCCGAACTTTCTACAAAGACAAAAAGAGGCACGGGAGTAGAATAAATGACGCTAGTTTAACTGAACTCGATGGTGGACAGTGGCTGTGCAGTATTACAGACCAGGAGATGGTTCTGATTTAGTTGTAGGAGCCTCTGGTTCAATTTTAGGAGGTTCAACATCCTCTTTTTTGGCCCCCTCTCCTTCTGGGGTAACTCTCGGGCTCTCTGATGTCACTCTGTTGGGCCTGAGATTGCCTGGCGATAAGGACGGGTTACTAGGAGACAGAGGAATTGATGTTGGAGGAGGAGGAGACCTGGACTTTTTGGGGTTAGGTGTCTTCTGATGAGGTTTAGTAGAGCCCCTGACAAACAGACAACAACAAAAATTCATCAGTGAGTAAAAGTAGTTTATAAAAATAGTGAATATTTATTTGAATACCAGTTTCATCTTATCACTATATAGTTTAGTTTAAGTTTTATATTATAAATATATTTAAGAAATTAATTTCTAGAATTATTTACCAAGAAGCAAATCGTACAAGAGAAATTATAACATTTTAGGTTGTATAAGGCCTTTTATTGTGGCCAGCCTAAGGCACACCTGTGCAATAATCATGCTGTCTAATCAGCATCTTGATATGCCACACCTGTGAGGTGGATGGATTATCTCGGCAAAGGAGAAGTGCTCACTAACACAGATTTAGACAGATTTGTGAACAATATTTGAGAGAAATAGGCCTTTTGTGTACATAGAAAAAGTCTTAGATCTTTGAGTTTAGCTCATGAAAAATGGGGGCAAAAACAAAAGTGTTGCGTTTATAATTTTGTTCAGTGTGTGTGTGTATATATATATATATATATATATAAACCCTGTTGATTGTGAAATATACTTTTATTCCTCACAGTCTTGTTTTAATCTTAAAAATGCCATTTATACCTGTTGAGGGAAGGATTGGTGACCCTGCTGCGATAACCGACAGGTGAAGGAGATCTCTTGGGTGTGAACAGGCTCAGACTGGTAGTGGGATATGACAGGTTACTCCACGACTTTCTCACATTGTCCTTATCCTTCCTGTCAATCTGCCCAATGAAACAAAATACATCCTTTGAGAGACACCTACTGTACTTCCATACTTCATTATACAAAGATCAACACACTGCAATTGGCCTGCATAGATTCAGAAGTAAGCTTAAGCATATGGCACTTGCACAGTCACAAACAAATTCAAGCACATAATTACTGTACAACAATACGGAGTCTTGTGTGTGTTGCTTACCGGGAGATTCTGGGTGGTCTTTCTGCGGGTGCTGCTGTCCGGAGGGATATACCCTGCTCTGACTGGTCTCTCAAGATTAAGGCCAGCTTTGACTGGTCGCTCAGCTCCGCGTGACTGGATGGACTTGAAGGACATGGAGCTCATTGGGTGACAGGAGGCTGAGCGAGGACAAACGTGGGTCACTGTACCACAGGCAAGTTTAACCAACCGACCAGGGAGTATTATGGGATAAATAAATTGATTCAATATGGACAAGAGGAGTGACAGGGAGGGAGGAAGGTGTGCAGAAAAAAGGGTTAATAAAGGGTGAATGAGTGATGAAATAGTGGAAAGAGAAGAAAAAGATGTGTATTAATATCTATATAGCTCTAGAAAGAAATTAGACAACATCAATCGTCACTGTGAGGAGGACAATCTGAAAGCGTGTTCAGAATGGCATACTACAATACTATTTTTTGCAGTATGATGTATACTGTGCTCATTTGGTAAAATTTTTCTGTATGCAAGGAACTGAATTTGCCAAAAAGTGAATTATATACCCAGTGGCATATTATATCCCATTATGCGCTAGAAATTTCTAGGGTGACAACTGAATTAGAAATAATAAAAAATGTGATTTTACTATGCCTTTAAATCATTATTTGATTAGACTGAAATTGGAATAAAAATGCAAAACAATATTTTTAATTCATAAAAGTTTAATTAATAAAGACTGGACAACATTTACTACATTAAAAATAAAAAGTAATAAGGTTAACAACAACGTAGCATACTTATTGTTTGAAATATGTATTCACACTGCGAAGTCTTTCACACGATTATAAAAACAGCAGGCAGTAAATAGTACGGCACAGTATGCAGTAAACAGTGATGTAGTATTTCATTCTGAACAACACAGACACTTTAATTCCTCTTGAGTCAATTATGATGCTTTTGCCCATGATAGAATTTAATTAGTTGATAACAGCATCCCCAACCAGAAAAAAAACACCAAACGATTAGCAAGAAACAGACAAACATAAATAGACACAAGCCATTGAGAGATTAGCATCAGGTCCATTTGTGCACACACACACACGTCAGTTTAAGCTGAAGTTGGCAGTAACTGGGCAAGGCTGTCGCTGAGAGGAAAGTCTGTCTGAAAAGGGTGTTTTGTTTTAGCACAAGGGCCTTGCCAGAAACAGCCCTCACTGTTCTACAAGACTCTCATTCCCCTCTTTCGCTGCTCTCTTTTTTTGTACATGTGTGTTCACAATAAAATGTCCTGAAGATCAGCTATTGTATAATTATCGGTCGCAAACAGAGTTAAAACTACTTTGAAACTGCAGTCAATCTGGCAGAATACCAATAAGATGTCTCAGCTTAACTTTTAACAAGTTGAAGCACCAACACAAGATATTTTAAACATCCTAATTGAAAAAAATTAAAATGGCTGGTAAAAAAGGCGCAAAGCGAATTTCCCATCTTATCTGTATGAAAGCTTATTCCCACTATGGAATTGAAAATAATAAAATAAAAGATATCTTGCAATTACAAGCTATAAACCCACAATTTTGAGTTTATATCTCGCAATTGGGAGTTTTTTTCTTAGAATTCTGATTTTACAACTCACAATTATGTTTGTTTTGGAATAAAAAAAATTAAAAAGTAAATGCAACTTTTATCTCAAGTTTATCTCACAATGCAGATTTTTCTTCTAAGAATTGCAAGTTTATACCTCACAATTTTGTCTTTTTGCCCTAGTATTATGATAAAAAGTGTCAGAATTGAGAAAAAGTTGCAATTACCTTTTTTATTTAAGCAATTACCTGCTTCTCCAGACAAAGACATGGCGCTGCGACTCCTGGCCAGGTAGGAGTGTGTTGGTGTCTGTAGTCGACTGATCATTGTATTCTCCCATGGGGTAAGAGGCATGCGACGCATACCTGGACGAGCACACACATGCAAATGTTCTCTTATATACTGCCACTGTCATTAAAAGGAAATATTTGGTTGTTGAGGGACAAAGTGCTAAATAAGTTGCTTGCACATGCAGTACAACAACTGAAAAAGATGCATCACATCCATTAATAACAACATATGCCTAGAATAGGTATCATGCATGCCTAGAATAGGTATCATAGGTGAATCATGCATGTTTTATGTAAAGTTCTGTGTTAAGTGAGACCAACCAAGGTAAAACAGGATTCTTTACCCTAAACATAACCACTAGCGGAAAGACAACATAAAGCCAATTTAAAGGCATAGTTCACCCAAAAACGAAAAACTGCCTAAAATTTACTCAGCTTCAGGCCATTCAAGATGTAGATGGGATTGTTTCTTCATTGGAGGAGAAGACTTATTTTAGTCGAAAACAACAGCTTGAAGTTAAAAAAAGCCTAGATCGATTTGTTTCTTACAAACATGCAGCTTTTCACTTCATAAGACATTAATTGATGGTCTGGAATGGTGTGGATTACTGTGATGTTTTTATCAGCTGTTTGGACTCTCATTCTGACGGCACCAATTCACTGCAGAGGATCCATTGGTGAGCAAGTGATGTAATGCTAAATTTCTCCAAATCTGTTCCCATGAAGAAACAAACTCATCTACATCTCGGATGGCCTGAGGGTGAGTACATTTTCAGCAAATTTTTGGGTGAACTATTCCTTTAAGATAGACCAGTCAATCAAGGAAAACAAGGTTAGTTACCATAAACATAACGACTTGAGGAAAGACATGAAACGGCAATCACAACCCATTTAATGTGTGTAAAGTGGTATATTTTTCATTGAAAGAATATTTTTGGCCAGGACCTGATGTTATCCATCAGGATTTGTTTGTATCATGAAAAGTGAGCTACGCAATTAATATTATTTTGTCCACACCACATAGCCTGTCACACAGCAATAATTTAAGTAACTACAATATGATGAAAAATTATGTAAAAAATTGTTTCTTTAAAAGAACATGCACTGATGAATTGTGCATAATAAAAAGTACATTAATCTATTTTGATTTCATGTTGTCTTAAACAAAAGTTGCCAACTGCTATAGGAAAAAACACATGCAAGAACTATCAAAAAATGTGTTACAGTCAAATGAAGCATGCAGCATACACACAGTAAACCTTTTTACTCATTATCATTATTGCTAAATTATTATTTTCAAACGCATAAACCATTTAAAACTTTCATAAACTAACTTACATAAACTAGCATGCAATATTTGTAAATATTGGAAGAGATTGCATGACTCCAGAGTTGTGCGTAGCCAGAGCTCAAGACTGAAAATTACAGAATTGTTTGGTTATATATAATTTTGTTTGACGTTTTTTTTTTTTTTTTATAAAAGAGCTTGGTCATGCTCACATTGTGTGGATGCAATGGTAGCGCCTACAATGAAACAGAATATGCACTTCATTGAGTGCAAAGATTATTATTTGATCACGATATTCAAAAGTTACTGTGTACTGTGAAGGAGCAAAAGGCATGCATTTTAAAGAAATTTAACGTATATGTAATTGAAGTCACATATTGACAAATGTAATTGACTGTTCTGTGAACCGTTCATTTAGGCTTTTTTTCATTAATGATTAGTTTATTTGCAGTCTGGAGCCATGGGTAGCACAGGTTTGAACCCAGTAGGAGAGCATCAAGAAAGATTCTTGGATTTCTAAAATCCACCTGCTGGTTTGTCCTGAGGGATCTTCTCTTTGGAGATTTGGGATTTAGATTGTGTTTTTTTAATCAAGCAAGACGACGAGAGAGATGTCTGCTTCTGTAAGGCTTGAATGGTACAGCACAATCACACAGCACACAAATACACACACAAAAACAACATCAATTCAACAAGGTGAAAACAAAAAAAACATCTAAAAAGACTCATTTGGCTGTGTGACTGATTGTGTACAATTTAAACAGATAGCGTGCGTGTTTACCTCTATCTGGTGAATTCAGCAAGGTGGCTGAGGAAGATGACAGGCGTTTGGAAATGACTGGATCTGTGGGTTTGGACAGATTCATAGTGGAGACTGACCTTCTGTCAGTATCTACAAACACACAGACGCAAAATACAACATCAGATGCAAACTTAATAAAACTTAAAGGCATAATACAGACAAATGCAATGAAGAAAGGACTAAAGGGGACGGGAAGAGGCTTTACTGAGATGTTTTCTACTGTGTGTTTACCTGCATTTAATGAATGCTAATTTTTAAGTTAGTTCTGAGGAAAGTGCTTAGCTACGTGTACTAAAGACTAGAGGATGACGGCACCCTCATCTGCTTAATGCTCACAATCTGCCTTCCATCTGTGTGTCCCAGAATGGACAGACACATTAAAACTAACAGGAAATCTGTGATGTCTTTAAACACCTTTAAAAGGATCTAACGTCACCAACATCAACATTATCAGACTTTAAAGGGGTCATATCATGGAAAATAAGATGAAAAATAGAAAGACACTGATGTACAAAACTAGTCAAATGTTTGGACACACCTGAAATGTTATGTATTAATGTATTAATCTTAAAGGAGTAAAGGTGTAATAGCAAAAAAAAAAAAAAACTAAATGTAAGAATAATGCTGGTGCAAAAAGTGGACTATAAAGAACAAATTAGGACAAAAAGAAGAAAAAAAAAGGATAAATGTCCCCTTTAAAACAAAAACTACTAAAGCTATAAGCCACATCCAACATACTACTGGTTAAGCAGTTTGTTCATGTTTCTGGCTCCATGCTAACCGTTCACAGGAAATTAAAAGAAAGCTAGCTCATTTATGGGTGATGCTACAAGCTCTAGCTAGTGCTGCTAGTCTGCTGCTCTACACTGATGATTATATTTCACATTTAGAGCAAAACTGCTGCTGACGCGCCACGCTGAAAACACCATGATAGTGCTCCAGCCCAGCTAGATCCAACGGAAAGAGAGCAGAATCATCAAAACCTGAGAAAGAAATATAGAGAGAAGCAGTGAAAGAAAAAGAGAAAGAAGGATTCAGAACCATACAGAGAAAGAGGAAGAGGGATATTGATGGAGCAGAAAATAATGGAAACAAAGGGAGTGTGCAGTGAGCTCATGGCTCTGAGTCAGCAAATGTGAGCAGAGCATAAAGAAATATGCTGTACTGCAAGTGCAAACAATATGAATTTATATTTAAACGCTCTAAAAAGCACTAATATTAGGATTTTAAATCCTGACAACCAGGCTAAAGTGAGCTTGTATTTGGGGTGCACAATCAATCGAAAAAAATCTGAAATCACAATACCGAAAAGAGAAGTTTTAAAGCACCTGTAAGCAATTGAATAGGGTTCGAAATATTCCCAGTATTTGATTTTTTTCTTCTGTTTCATTATCATCCAGACAAAAGTTAGAAGTAGTGGTCGACCGATATATCGGCCTATATTTGCCTTTTTTTTTTTTTTTAAATATCAGCATTGGCCTATAAGTTTTCCTGTTTGGCCGATGCGTTCAAGGCGGGACTTTTATTTTGACGGCACAACGGACATTTATTCTGACAGCGGCAGCGCCTGAGCACAGTGCTCACATTCTCCCTCCCGTCGTCGTTAACAGTTTTGTCTAATACGGATAGAAGTCTGTCTAATAATCAGATAGAACGGTTAAACAAAGGAATTAAAATGTATACAAAAAGTATTATAACGATTGCATTTATATTATTAGTAATAGAAAGGCAAACATTATAATACTTTCTTGTTTGCCGTCAGCATTCAGCAAATATGCATTTATATCATTTAAACAAATCTTTGAATGACTAATGAACATTTAATTTCACAAAGCTCGCAAACTTAGTCAGATTAGTCAGTTGTGAGATCTTGTGAAGTGTGCATTTGTATCCTGCATGATCGCGTGTGCTCTGTGTGACGGTCGATCCGTGTGAATTGAATGCGGACAGGTGGAGAGTACGGCTTCACTGGAGACGCACGATCGACAAACTTTAAACTCGTGATTTTAAATTATGCTGCGCTTTATGCATTTGCCCACTGCCATATTCATGTCATT
The DNA here is from genome assembly GCF_001515605.1 of Sinocyclocheilus anshuiensis. Lineage (NCBI taxonomy): Eukaryota > Metazoa > Chordata > Actinopteri > Cypriniformes > Cyprinidae > Sinocyclocheilus > Sinocyclocheilus anshuiensis. Next base: position 993,298 of record NW_015544250.1, on the reverse strand, counting down.
TTCACTGTGTGCTGTATGTAAAATGAGTGTTACCTTGGCTTTATTTTAAAAAATATGATTCCCAAATCCCAATGCACACAAACTTCCCAGAGTACTGAGTGCCCTGTTACAGTGTTTACTTCCTTTTTTATTATATTTTTTATTAAATATTTATTTATTTGTGAAAAATACTTTGTCATCTAAAGTACAAGTATGTTTATTACATTTACTTTTTAATCCATTTTCAAATTATTTCAAATTTCTTAAACATTAATTAAAATAAATAAAATTATATCGGCTTTATATCGGCCACCCTGCTTTCCAAGATATCGGCTCGGCTGTCAAAAAACCAATATCGGTCGACCACTAGTTAGAAGTACAAACACTTCTACACAAGATGTTATAGCCCACCTCTTTACAACAAGCAACATCATTTTATGTGTGAGTATTTCAGTTTTCCAGAATCTCTTTATACAGTATGATCACATTGATGATTCTGTGCATGTGTGTGTGTGTGTGTGTGTTTACCGCTGTTGTGTGAGGTGCTAGCAGAGAGTGTTCCACCCCAGCTCCAGCGGTTGGACTTCGGCCTGACTCTCTGACTCCTCTCCATGGTCCTCCTGATAACAGCCTCATACCGGGCCTGAAACGTACACAAGGACATTCTCAATCCAGAGAGCATTTAAATTGGACAAAAATGTCCTTTTAATTTGTTTTTCAATCATTTATCCTGCATGTCCACCCCCTAACACACACACAGCAAAAGTGCAAGTCTATACTGATGGGCCCTTTGTACAAAATGAATGATTTGCCTTTAGTATTTCCTTTACAATAATAAAGAAATGGTCTCTGTATATCTTCACAGTGATGACAATGTAATGGTTCTCAACCAAGGAGCCTCAGCAAATGTCCAGGGCAGTCTTAATATTATTTAAATTTTGTTGTACTAACATAACCTTTGTTAAAAAAAATAATAGTAATAAAATAATGTACAACAGTAATCTGACATATTTTTCGTTTTTTTTTAGTTAACAACGCGAGTGCCAGAGGAACATATCAGCTTAGATAGGAGGACCTTTAAATATTGTTGTGGACAAAGTGGGGCTTAGCATCAAAAAAGTAGTCTCTGGTAGATCAACTGCAGTAAAGGGTTTCCTGGTGACCTCACCTTCTCCTCCTCCAGTTTCTGCCGTCGTTTCTCCTCCACAGCAGCGCGTCTCCTGTCTTCTTTATCCCGCTGCTCATCAAGCCTTTTCCTGCGCTCCTCCAGCTGTCTCTCATGAAACTGTCGGGATCTCTCCTCTCTCTCCATCCACTTGGAACCCCGTGCAGCTGCACACTCACAATTCAGTTCAAGTTTAAGTTTATTTGTATAGCACTTTTTACAATGCATACTGTTTTAAAGCAGCTTTAAAAAATAAACCTTGTTTCAATGTTACAATTAGTATTCTGTTATCAGCCGGAGATGAGTGTGTCAAAGTAAGGTCCATATGTAATATACAACTTTAAGACAACACATTATGTGACAGTGAATGTGTGAGGCAGCGATTACAGCTTGTGCTCATAATGATTACAATATAAGGATAATATCTGACAGTTTTGTCGATCCAAAGTTGGCATCATCTAGAGTCTTCGCATGTGTTGGCGTCATCTAAAATCCTTAATCAGGTGCTGGACCTTTAGCAACCTAAATTCAGAAAAACTTGCTGGAAAATTTGATTCGTTTATAATTTCAACTTAACACAACTTTTCTGGTGTAAGGAGGTCTGGAAATCAATCAGTCTATCTATCGACCTATTGTTCTATCCAATCTATATCTCTTGAACCATCTATCGATCCATCCATCAACCTGTCCATCTATCAATAAGGCCAATAAACATTTAAAATTCAAGGCTTTTTAACTTTTCTTTTAAAACCTTTGTTTTTTAATTGTTGAAAAAGACTGTTATTGAAGGACGGGGCAACACAACAATACTGGACTCCACAACCTGAAAAAATTGTTACAGAGTTCACAGAGATTAGCTGATTATAACAAGTCTTAAAGGTACAGTTGCACAAAAAAAAGTTAATTTAATGCTACAGCCCAGAGAAAAGGTGGGAAATGGTCAAAAAGCTGTGGAAAGTGATCCTCAGGTAAAAAATGATCAAATATAAAGGAAGGCAGATGTAAATAATCAACATTGTGGATTATCAATTTCATTAGCGTCCAAGCACTTCAATAAAATGAGCACAATTAATCTGCCAATCTCTCTCTGGCCTTTTTGTCCTGGCCTCTAAACCTTTACATAAAATCGGGTGTCCTGGTAACCACCTTGCCAAGAGTTTACATAACTGCCACAGCAACCTGCCCAATTCAGTTAGTCATGCAGTCACGAACAGAGGAGAACAGACAGACATGAGAAAGAGCAAAATAGCTAAAAAAAAAAATAATTATTTTTTTTTTTAAAAAGGCAGGAAGTGTAACCTAGGGCTTTACATGGCAAAGGTTTGTTTTGACATAAGAATTCACATGATTTACTGAATTACAAGAACAATACGTGAACATCTAACTTTGCTTTTAGACTACACTTATTACCCATTAAGACTCATTAGGACTGAGTGAGTCTCTGGTCAAAGGACATTTCTACAGTGTCTGCGTGTTTTCAGAGTAAACCACTGCAACCCTTAAAGGCAACATGAAATAAATGACCAAGCATATGACCTCATGTACTTTCTTAATAATTGTCTCTGTTCTTATAATGGCTTTTAGTCCAAACAAAAGTATGACATACGTGAATGGCATTTCAGTTGTGCTGGGAAGTGTCAATTAAAGAATATGTAAGTAAAAAAAAAAAAAAAAAAAAGTTAATTGTTATTATTCATAAGAACTAAAGCTGTCAATGTGAAGTTTTAGCTGTGACTGTTTAGTTTTTAACATTTTGTGTGTGAAGAATAGCTTTGAAGCTTGCTAGAACTACTCACTGAGACTCATAATGAGGTCTTGCATGACCAAACTACATTTCCCATCATTCTCTGAGGGAGCACAAAAGTGATAAAAAAATAAATAAAAAAAAAGCATCAATCACACATAAAATGTACATATTTTACCTGGTTTTGTTGTAGTATGTAGTACGTCGTAGTATAAGAAAATCAGTCGAGAGGTTAAAAAGAGATATTAAATTGTCCAATGTGTCAAATTTTTCCTGACCAAACTGATATAAATGCATTACAATTTACCCAATTACCTAATTTCCCACTGAATATACTGCTTCATTCTGGAATATGTCACATTAAGAAAGTGTCATGCATTGCAAGCGCACTTTCATGTTGTCTTTAATGACAACGTGTGTATGTTTGCCGTACCATTCTGCTTCTCCAGCTCCTCCCTTCGTTCACGGACGAGTCTCTGCCTTTCATCAATCTTCAGTGTGAGAGGCTCTGCAAACACAAGCACACAAACTCTGGATGAGCTCTAGCAATAAAGCTGGAAGATGACTGTGTATATACAGCTAGTAGTATATGCGGTGAATCTGACCTGGTCTGGTAACGATGTGTATCTCTGTAGGGCTGGGAATGGTGTAGGTGTACTGTCCAGAGGCAGATGAGTCCGGTCGACTCCATGACGACTTCTCATCTGCTCTAAGAAGGTAGTCAGAGCCTGAATGACAAAGACAGAGGAGAGAGAAGGGGAAAACCCCAACCTGTTTATTCATCACTATATCGAGAATGCAGAAAAAGAGAAAGTGAAAATACAAAGCAAGTTATTTATATCTGAAACACCCAGGACTATCATTATCAACTGCACTGGTGGTCTCAATATTAAATTGAAACATGAGACATATTAAATGCATAATACATATTAATACATAAAGGATATACATTTAAATAAAACCTATATTTAGTAAATATTATATATATTTAATAATACAAAATAAAAAACATGAAATATTGATAATGTATATATTATGAGGAAATAAAATGTTTACATTATAATACTTTAAGTAAACATGACAACAACCAGGAGATCCAATATTTACACAGATGTGAACCAAGAATGGTACACATACTGGTCTCATGTTGTCATTTCTAAACTGGAAAACTGAATGAAGTTTTATTTATTTATAAAAATGTCATTTTTATTAGCAGAATGATTTTCACAATACAGATTGCACCAAAGCAGTGTCAAAAAGCAAAGCTGTGCTCTCTACATAATGTTGACTTAATTAAAGACCCCTTCACACTCTTTTAGGAAGTGACTGTTAAGAAGGTCTATGACCTGACAGACCTCAGCCTGGGCAGTAAACATTTCCGTGAAAACAGATGCCAGATAGGCTTATGAATCCATGGGTAAACATATAAAGTATACGGCTTGAGAAGGTTTAACCATCTACAGACAGAAAGTATATTTGTAGTGTTTCTATAACCAGGTCTCTACATCTGCAAGCTTCCTGTGATCAGTAACAGATACTAAAGCAAACAGCCAATGTCAGAATCAGCAAACTGGTTTAATTGGGTCATTGATTCCCTCTCTATAACCAATCGGCTTCCTCCGGGGTGCGTCATCACACACATCAATCAATAATAGCTATGTGTTTCCTTGGTGTGCATCATGCTTTTCATACAACCTTACAATACAGAAATTGCAGACACAATGTCCCTCAATTAACTTGGGGTTAAGCATCTTGTTAAATAATATCCCAAACAATGCTGTTACAGATGAAGTACAAGGCATTTCTGTAGCAATCGTGACTTTCAAACATTATAAGATGCTTCAATAGCATAAAAAAAACTATAGCTGTCCTATACATGCCATCACCCACATGCTAGTGTGTATTACGGCTCCCACAAACTGTGATCTTTAAAGAGTGCTACCCATAATTCCATTGTGGGGCAGGAGGGAATGAACAAGCCATGGCCAGATGGTGTGTCTAGATGGGGAGGGAATGGATAAAGGACAAAAACAATCAAAACTAGCAAAGAACATTTTAGCAAAAGTCATTTTTCATTTTCAACTTTTCTACATAATACACTAGGACCCTATGATTTCAAGTCACAAGGAATCACAGAAACCAGTCATAAAAATAGAACTTATAGTATAACACGATAAATAAATCAAATAGATGAATAAATCAAAAGTAGGGCTGTACAATTAAACTGCAAAATGGACTGGTGTCTAACTGATTTCATAGGGCCCTATTATTATGTATATTTTTTATGTTTTTAATAGGGCTATCAAGTGCTTACATTTTTTAGCTAATTAAAACCATAATGTACTGATTAATTAATCGAATTAATCTCAAATTAATGAGATTAACACATCATGTGCAGATTAATTAAAGATAGTTATTATTAGATAATTTAAAGTCATTATTGTGTTAAATTACAAAAGCACTTAATAGACACTACAAAAATAGCTTTAGGAAGAAATATTTTAATTCAACATACAAAAATACAAATAAATACTGAAATATAAAATTATTAAAAAAAAATAAAAAAATGATAGCCTACTCCAAATATAAAACAAAAAGCACCAGTAGGTGGCAGCAAATCACTGTCTTAATTAGTGAGACATTCAGTAATTCATTCAATCGATTCGTTCAAACGGGAATGGCTCACTGAATCATTGCCTCACTTGTTTTGTTTAAAAATGTTGATTCATTCAGTAATGAAACCACTGTGTTGATCAGAGATGCACAACAGTTCTGCTAGGGCTTTATTTTCGTAATGATGCTTGGGCTTTCATTTCATAATTTGTGTGAAATTACACAAAAACAGACGATACTGACAATGAGTCTAAAATGTAACACAATATTAACTTATTGTCTATTGAACTGTTGTATAAAATCAATATCACATTTGCAATCATGCAGATATTCAAGAAAAATCAGCTCTCTTGCCCATGTCATGTGATATTGCTAAACTATATCATACTGTATGATACAAATACAAGACACACCCATCCAGGGTCATTTTTGCACTAATATCCCTAATTTTAGGGGCATGTAACTGCATTCTAATAGCCAGGCTTCATCATGCAGTCAGTCGTCCTGCATCATGTTCTTGACAAACTGCATCAACGCAAGATGACAATTTTATCCCCCAGAATTATTCGCACATTTACCTTATATTCATTTTGAAGTAAAAATTTTTATGTAACCTATTTCTTCTTTCTACCAGCCAATGATGATTCTGAAAGAATACACAGTTATAGTTATAGTGACACATGCAACTTTAAAGCGCATCTGACTGACAGAATCGCGCTTGTATTTCAGTGTTGCTGCTAATGTTATGGTTATTTTACCAGATAGTTTACTTTGTAAATTCAGTTCAACAGCATTAAGTTAAAGCGGGTAAACCTCATCACTCGACTGAATCTGCACATGCATTTCAGAAGGTGTTCTTGCTCTGTCCAAGCAATAAATGCATGTCTTTGAATGAGTGCTGTAGCGTATTTACTTCAACCACTCAGGTAGTCAGTACGACCCATTTCAGGGACTGCTAAAATTACAATTTAAAATCTGTCAGAGCTATAAATATGCATCTTATATTTACAAGTAAATCTCCATATTATGCGTAGGGCACATGAAGTTTTGAAATCCCAATTCCCTCAACAAAATGCTAAATTGTCTGAGGATTTTATGAACAAGTCACTTTTGGAAAACATCCACCCTAATGGTGTTCTATGACTGTTAGGATGCTGTCTGCACAGCTCGTTACGTGTTAGAACAGAGCTATTGTGATATTATTCAATCTATTTCCATGTGCGATCCCTGAGGAGATGGAACTGAAACAGCCGTCACTCACTCGCTCTAGATTCCAGGACAATTTTGCTCCTGATTTATCCCAGGCCAAACTCCATCTGACCCATTTTACCTTCCTTCCAAAAATGCAAGATATCACCTTTCCGAGACAAACAATGGGCAAGGTCTCAAATGATTACTGAGGGCAATTTCTGAAATTATACTATTCCAGAAAAAGGGACAAATCTTAATAATAAAAGCCGTCATTGTTTCACATTTCATTCAGAAAGGATCACCTCAGTTTCTACCAGCTCTGAAAAGAAACACATTACTACAGTAATCTATCCTGGAGTTCTCAGTTCTCCACTGAGACTTATTAAAAAGCGGCATACATGTTTATCAATCCCTAAGAGAATGTAAAGCCTAAAAATGAGTCTGTATGTGTGTGTAAGCTTTAACTAATTACTTTATGGTAGGGCTGCACGATAAATCGCATGCGATATTTAATGCGCATCTTGTCAGAAAGCCGGTTCTGTAATCAGCGGTAAATCTCCATCACCTG